>NW_007233031.1:81346-114763 GCF_000164805.1 Carlito syrichta
AGGCTGAGGCGGAAGGATCGCCGGAGCCCAGCAGGTCGAGGCTGTGGTGGCCGGGAGCGGCCACTGCACTCCAGTCTGGGCGACAGAGTGAGACTCCAACTCAAAAAACAACAACAAAAAAAAAAAAAAAAAAAAAAAACAGAACCAGTTGCTTTCTATGTTTACAATTTTTTTTAGGCTCTAGAAATAATGGAAAAAATATTACAGCACACACATATAGAATACACATAGAAAGAGTAGGCTGGATTTTGAATAAAAATATAATTTCAACCAAAAATATGATGAAGTCATTAAGATAAAGCTAAAAAGCTATAAATAGCAGAAGCAGCTAGAATGCATAAAAAATGAATTACCCTTTTGCCCCTTCAGTCATTCTAACTTCACTATTACTAAGCAATAATGAAGACTTAAAGCATTACCATTGCATACACAAAAAAGGGATATTCTATATGCAAAATCCTCGTTTGATGAAGGATCAAGGTCACACCTTTTATTAGTTTGTGATAATTTTAAAAATACGGCGTAGCATACAATTTTCAGAAGATCTTAGGAATGTTCTATAGATTTGAAAGCTAGCCTGCAAAATAATTAAACTACTTGCCCCAAAATGTGCCACTTGCAACTGCTTAAAGGCAAATAAACCCAAAGAGTTTAACCACCACTAGAACGAAAAATCTTCTTGTCATAGATGAGATAAAATAGGTTAAAAAGATATAACAGAGCTTGTTTGTGTACTTTAAAAATTAAGGAGATAATTTTAAGACAAATAAAATGGTATTCCGTGTAGTACTAGCTACTTAGTAAAACAGATAGTACAAGAAGAAAATATAGATACTCAATCCGAGTTTATATAAATCATAGGTAACAACTTCATTGTAAGTTCAGAAAAAATTGGAGATAAAAGTACAAACACTTTTTGAAGTCAATGTCAAAGAGAGAAATGCTCATACTGTTAGACTAAACATTCACACCTTAGAGAACACTTCTCCTTAGATGGACTTTTCTCTCAGTTGGAATATAATTCTTGATGTTCTCATACCTTAACCAAACCAGTTCCCACTGGCTTCTTCACTCTAAATGTTGAACAGTACACGTGCACACACATTCACACAGAAACACACACTTAGGCCATAAATTGGAAAGCAAAGAAGATAGTGGATTGCTGCTGTATTTGAAGGTATTTCTAAAAGATCTCTTAATTTAGAGAATTTGTAATGGCAAAAAAAAAAAAAAAAAAAAAAAAAGGGTGGGTTGAGAATTCCCTGTAAAAATTACTAAGCAAACTGTATCTTAGTATCTTAACCATAAATTAAAGAGTAAATTATAAAACACCGCAATATTAATTAATATGCTTTTTTTAGGGCATCTCATTTCAAGGTAGGCCATCAAATCAGAGCATTTTCAAAAAAAAGCAAATGTCATAGTCAAAGCATGTCCAATACTCAGCACTCTTCCCCTTGCAATTGTCTGTGGTCCAGGAGAGAAGGTAAGCCAAGAACAGGCAGAACACTGCTTACCTGGGTGACACAGAGACAAGAGAAGGCAGCACGGAGAAGGCAGGAAATTAACCTGGCTTCAAAGGCCAATACCCAAAATATTCACTGCCTACAGGTTTTAAAATGGTTTAGGAGATGGTGCCAAAGATTCATGCTGGCCACAGAGATTTCAGGCCTCAAACTCAAGCAGAGCTATGTGTTGGTTGTGAATTTTCTTTTATGGAACACCTACACACCAGTACACAGGACTATATAGCAGAATTACTTCCAGAAATGCTGCTTTCTCTGCCCTGGCTATTTTTCTCTGTACTGTTTGCTACTCCTTCCTTATTTGCCTCCCCTGTATATGCTGATGTTTCTCCATCATTGGGTTCTCCTCCCTTCTTGTTTTATGCTTTCCTCCTGAACTATCTTACTTTCTTGGTTTTAACTATGAATTCATGTGGGAGTCATTTCCAAAGTTTTATCTTTTGCTATGAATGCTATTTTGAACTCTTAAAACAAACAAACAAACAAACAAAACCTTTAAAAAACCCTTAAAACAACTTTAGATTCTACTTTCCCAAACCTAATCCATTGACTGTCTTCCTTGTATTAGTTAGAATATAATTTTAACTTATATAACAGGTAGCCTAATAGCACTGGCTTCAACAAAATAGAAGTTTTTTAACCTCTTGAATAACAGTTCAAGTGTAAGTAGTCTCTGGCTGATATGATGGTTCCACATTATCAGGAGCCCAGTCTCCTTCAGACTTCACTGTCTTTTTGTCAAAGTCCAAGGCCACAGCCTTCATTCCAGACTTTATCTTCTCTTACTTAGACGATTATCATGGCCTTCTTTCTGGACCATTGCCGTGAGAAATGCCCTCACTACTGCCAGAAACTGATCTTATCTGATCGCTTCCAGAAGACTTTAAATTCAAATGCTGTGATAGTCAAGACTCTTCTAATTTTGACCTGGGTTTACCACTTCTTCTCCATTTCCAAACACTCCCTAACACTAGATTACCATCTTCCAAATACTTAACAAACTTTTGTTTCCTAATGATGTTGCTGAGACTGGACTTTCCTCTTCACCTTTGTTCTATTTTTTTATGGTTCATTATTTTTCAAGGCCAATGTTGAATATTATCTCATTTGCTAAATGTTATCTCCTTTATGAGCTCTTCTAACTTCTGTCCACCAAACTGAATTCAGTAAATATTTAATGAGCATAAAGTAAGGTAAGGAATAGAGATACTGTGATAAATAAGAGTACTTTTGTCCTCAGAGTTTAAATATTTAGCAGATGAGATGGAAACTTTCCTCATTATAATACCTTATCAACAGCACAATTGCAATATGAAGGGAATGATGTGGTGTGCTTAATCTTGCCTGCAGGCAAAATTAACTGTTCTACCTCTATGTACAATAGCACTTTGTTAACATAATACTTGCATGCTCAATAAATGTTTCGATCACTCTTTCCCATCAAATTATTAGTTTGTTAAGAACAGAAACCATACTACCTACACCACTATTTTATTCAATGCCAAAAGAAGAAAGAAAAAAGGATTTCATTTTGACAGTCATTTTTATAGTCCATACAAGTAAAATATTTTAAAAATCAAATTTTAACATTTTTGCAGTGTAAATGTTTCAAAATTAGACTAAAAATACTGAATTATTTTAGTTAATAGTATTATGAAGGAAAAAACTTACATATTAATTAAATTCACAAGGAAAAGATTACATTTTGAATTGTTAAAAAAAGAAAATGATTTACTTTCTATAGAAAGGAATAATTTAAAATAGCACGTTAAAATTAAACCAGTAAGGCATAATGCTTTTTATTGTACTATAGATTGATTTGACTTTAATAATACTTCGTTGTGATCAAATGAAATACGATAAAATTTGTTACTTTAAGAGATACATACATGTAAAAGAAAAACATTTAAATATCAGAGAAATTAAAATGTACGGTAGTTTTTCACTGAGCTCTTCTAATCATAAACAAGATGAACACATTCCAAAATTCAAACTAAATGGTTAACTGACTTATCATTTAGACCAGTTGACTGTGACCTTCAGTTATTATGGTTGCTAATTTATTCATCGATAAAACATACACTTATTCACTTATTTGAAAAAAAACATTCACTTGAGATGGCATTCATTTTCTCATATTGCAAGAAAAAGAAAGTGATTCTGGAAGAAGTTAAGAAGTTAAGCAACTTTCTGTATTTCACATGGTCAACTGGGAAATCAGAACTAGGACTCCAGCCTATTTGGGTGAGATAATAAAGACAATAAATGTTAAAAAGAGCTTGTAAGGCTGGGTGTGGTGGCTCACACCTATAATCTCAGCCCTTCGGGAGGCCGGGGTGAGAGGACTGCCTGAACCCACAGGTTTGAGACCAGCCTAGGCAACTTGGTTAGACCTTGTCTCTAAAATAAATCCAAAAATTAGCCAGGCATGGTGGTGCATGCCTGTAGTTCCAGCTACTCACAAGGCTGAAGTGGAAGGATCGCCTGAGCTCAGTAGTTTGAGACTGTGGTGGCCTTGAGCATGCCACTGCACTCCAGCCTGGGCAACAGAGTGAGACTTCAACTCAAAAAAAAAAAAAGAGCTTTGTAAACTATAAAGAGCTATAAAAATGTAGGTTCTGTACATGCTTGATTAGAACTCTATGTGTTCTAGTACACCTCCCCTAGCTTATGTTATAAAAGACTCCTTTTCCCAGAGTACGATACTGCCAATAAGATTAATGTTTATCATTATTTCAAAAGGAAAGATAAAAGGCATTTTCCTGAATGAAAGTATATCATACTTTATTTTTCTAATGTGCTGTCTCTATCATCTGCTTGTGACAGTTGTCAGGAGCTCTTTATTTGTCCTGTTGCCACTTAGAATAGTTTGACTGATTTCTTCCCTATCTGTCCCCACAAATTCTAGACCAGATTCTTTACCCTCATATTTAACATTAAACAGGGAGATATTTCCATATTTCAGGGGAATAAAACTCAATACCCTGTAGATCCTAACAAGAGTCTCTCAAGGGATCTTTTCCTGAAGAAAGATCTTGCCTGTAATTTAGTTGCATTTGAATATCTTAGCCCCAAAACACGCTTTCAGCTTCCTTGTCTCTACCTCACGTGGAGGCAGAGCTAAGCTAACAATTTTAAATCATTTGAATATCTGGGTTCATGGCAGTGGATGTGAAGGAAACGACATTACTGTTATTCCTTCATTATAAGAGGAAGATGCTGTCCGTGACACTGGATTTTGCACCAGACTTTTTAAACTGCTAACAGCACAAATGTGCATATCTGTAATGCTGCAATAACACTGATTTTCTTAGTCAATACTCAAATGATATAAAGGAGTTGTGCTGTCAAACATGTTTCAGGGTCTCATGCTTGAGGTTAAAGAGCAACTGGGAAAGATTTACCATGACATAACTTTCATACTGACTTGTTTTTATGGGTTTGAAATTTTTAAAGGAGGCCAGAACCTCGTGGTGGATTCAAGTCAACGTTAAAAGGTTACTAGCATATTCCCCTTAACTCTATCAGAAGTTCTTCTACAGGCTGAATGTGTTCAGGCAGTTTCAGGTTTCCACCCTGCAAAGCTCATTCTTCACTATTTCATGCTTAAGAATGTTTCCTATTTACTACTCCCAGAATAAAAGGAATTGTGGCAGTTGAAGGACTTCTCAGTAGACATTTCTGTATGTTGCTAATTAAACCCAGCAATATTTTACTTATGGAGTATAAACAGATCTGCTTTAGATTTTAAAATGGCAGAGATACACTCTTGATAACGAAGTCTAAGCTGACTTTCAACAAAAAACACCCACCTCTCGCTGGTACCATCTGCAGAACCACACAGCCAGTGGTCAGAAACCACAGTCTCTCCAAACTTCTCCATTCAGTTCCTCTGCAATTGACCATCAGCACGCAGCAGAGCTCAAAAACAACTATCTATGGGAGAAGAGTCCGAACAAGCCAGAAACCCCATGCACACAGGTGAGTAGAAAGGCCTTTGATGAGTCATAATGCCTCTGCGGCCTAAGATCTTAAGTCTGACCTGTTTTCCTAACTGGGATTCAGAGCTAGCTCAGCCCTGAGTAAAATATTTTGTCTTAAAAATTCACCTAAATCCCAACACTTTTGCTTTTGTCTTTCTGTTCCACAATTCGGATTCTTCACACCACTGGGTCCCTCCATTCTGGAAATGTACTTTTAGATGACCTAATTATTTATAGGGCCATCCCTCTTGTGTCATCATCATTGTAGATACACAAGCCAGGCAGTCACCAAGGAGAAACAAAGTTCTTATGCTCTATTGAGTCACGGCCCCTTTGAGAATCTCAAAGTCTGCTTCCTTTAATCAGGAAAATGCACACTTACAGTCATGTCCTACACATGACAATGTAGCACTTCATTAATCTCAGAGGATAATGCCTGAACCCCCTCCCCCCAGTTGAGGAATTTCAGGAAATGGAAAGATCTGAAATCCAGGCCCCCAATTTAAAATTTCAGCTTTGTTCCTGGTTAACTATAACACCTTAAATAAATCAATAAAAATTCTTTGAGCCAGTTTTCTCATTTATAATATGGTGATCATGATTCCTGCGGCAGCCACCGCTCTGGGGTCTAGCAATAAAAATTATTATGTTTATCAAAATTCTGTGATTATATTTCCCTATGCATGTTAACGTATGCGTCTTCATTAGAAACCTTGAAAATATGCCGAGCTTGGTGCCTCAGCCTGTAATCCCATGTCTTGGGAGGCTGAGGTGAGTGGATTGCCTGAGCCTGCGGGTTCGAGACCTACCTGCGCAACTTGGCGAAACCTCATCTCTACAATAAATCAAAAAATTAGCCAGGCATGGTAGCGCATGCCTGTAGTTCCAGTTACTCAGAAGGCTGAGGCGGAAGGATCGCCAGAGCCCAGCAGGTCGAGGCTGTGGTGGCTGAGAGCAGCCACTGCACGCCAGTCTGGGTGACAGGGTGAGACTCCAACTCAAAAAAAAAAAAGAAAAGAAAAGAAACCTTGGAAATATCTTTGGTTCTTTGTTTTATTTTGTCTCCTGAAATCTATTAGCTGTTCTGTCAATGTATTTCTCATCAGTTCTCACAGTCTTACCCACCCTGATAAGGCTCTCATGTCTGAATTTCAATCTTCACTTTCTTGGAGGCTTCCTACTTTCAACCTGTATACATACATTGTTATATATGGAAATAACCATATGTCTATATTTTTGTACACCGATACATAACAAATTTGTATATGTAAATGTGCTACTAGAGGTGACACCCCCCCAAAATGGAATTTTTTTATTTAAAAAATTGTGTATTTATTCCTACATGTTTATACTACAGTCATCTTCAAAGTACTCTCCTTTGGGTGCAATACACCTATTGAGATGCTTTTTCCACTGCACCAAACAGTTTTTGACTTGTCGATTTTGAGGCCTTTTAATGCTCCTACCAGTTTTTATTCCACTTCCTCCACATCAGCAAAACGTTTCCCTCTGAGGACATTTTTCATCCAGGAAAACAAAAAAAAGTTGTTCGGGTGAGGCAAAGGGATTGTGCCGTTTTGGGTCACAAACTGCCCACATTCAGTGCAGTGTGGGAGGGGGGTTGTCATGGTGGAAGAACCAGTCACTGGTTGGCCACAACTTGGGATGTTTCTTCCACAAATTGTAACACAATCTCCTCAAAACTTCCAGATAAAAACTTAGCTGACCACTTAAACCAGAGGAACAAATTTCAAGGGGCCTACCCTCCCAAAAGACAATTCCGGTTTTGAGGGGGTTCTCTTTTCATACATTCATTATTCCCCTGACTTGGCTATGTTTCTATGAGATAACAATGTTCCAACAATAATGTATGGTTTGATCTAAGTGATGCTCTTTCTATTATCATTTACCCAACTGGCAAAAAGTAAACCAAGATAGGAAATCCTGTATAATGAGAGAGTATTTGCTAACGGGGAAAAGGCATAAATAACCACTAAAGAGGCTTTTGCTAAGACCATTTTTTTTATCATCCAGTACAAAGATTTTGAAACATGTTAAACAGAATAGAAATAGCATCAAGCTGCCTTCTACTGATGTTCACAAACTAGTACCCAACATTTCCCCTCCTGGTACCCTGAAAAGCAAGAATCCCCAGTTTAGAACCCATTTCTGAAAGACTGTGCAACATTAAAGAGTGAAACATGAGTGATTTAAAAACTTTGAAAGGCACAATGTATTATGGTATGTTCTGTCAATGTTTGGGAGGGTGAATTATAATATTCCTTAAAATCATTATAGCTGTAAATATAACATGTCCCTTGATTAATAATCTGAGTATCAACAATAGACAATCACATAAAAATGCCGAGGCGTGGCATTCGGGACATAATTAAGTCTGTGGTCTGCATATGGATTTGGTGTTCGCATCATGGCTGTCTGTGCTCCACTGTGGGATTCTGCTGTTTATACATCCTATTCCTTCTGGCTCTGCCCTGGCTGAAACATTTAAAACACCCTCCTTGCCAAAAACCTGCACTTACTTCTGTATTCTGTCTTCCTCCTGACAATAAACTGTTAATAAAAATGCACTTGGCTTGTCCTTTCTTAAAAACTTCACGGTGTAACATAAAATAATCTCAAACAGGTAATATCTTAAAACAGAAAAATACACATTTTTTGGCAAATAAATTGTAAAAAATTCTCTCTTCTGAGCTAGCAGAATATATCATTTTTTTAAGTATACACCTTCACACAAAGTGTGCCTGGAACTACTAGATTAAATAATAAGACCTTTTCAACTAAAATTTATAACATATTATTGTGTGGCAGTCACTGTAAAATGTACTACTTTATCATTCAGCTACTTTAAAAACTCACTACCATAAATAGAGTCCCAGAATTGAGGGGAAAACACAAAGAAAGGAATAATTCCAAAAGGTCTGTATTGTTGTCTACCATCACATAACAGATTATCCCAAAATTTAGCATCTTGAAACAGCAGTAAGAATTTATCATCTCACACAGTTTCTGAGGGTCAAGAATGATTTGGGAGTAGCTTACTTGAGTGTTTCTGGTCCTCGGTCTCTTATGAGTTTGCTGTCAAGTAGTTGGCCTGGGCTCAGACATCTGAAGGCTAACCTGCGCTGACGCATTCACTTTAAAGACGACTCACTCTTGTGGATGGCAAGTTGGTTCTGGCTGTTGGCAAGAGACCTCAGTTCCTTGCCATATGAGAGCTCCATAGGGCTGCTTTCATGTCCCTACATGATGGTGACTGGATTTCCTCAGAGCGAGCAATTCAACAGAGACAACTGTCTTTTATGACATAGTCCCAGAAGTCATACTTTGCCACTTCTGTAATACTAAACTGACTACAGGTCAGCCCCATTCACTGACGGAAAGAATTACACCAGAGGATGAACAACCAGACATGAGGATTTTGGGAGCCATCTTACAGATCCATACATTACTCTAAACCATCAAAATACTCAAAGTGAGTGGAAGGGTGGGATAGAGGGCAGGAAAACATTCTTTGGACTTAGAGAGACCTCATGTTTGTTTGTTCATTCATTCGTTTGTTTTTAAGACACAGTGTCTCACTTTGTCACCCAGGCTGGAGTGAGAGGCACCATCATAACTCACTGTAAACTTGAATTCCTGGCCTCAGATGATCCTCTTGCCTTGATCACTACAGATGACGGTATGAGCCATGAGTTTCAAGAACTAAGTCTGTCAATTACTAAGGGTGTGATTGAGGAACATGATCTTGCCTCTTTGAACTTCTGTCTTATCATTTTAAAAACAGAGACTGCAATATTGTTGCAGACTCACTAACAATCACCACTCTTCACTTCCCATCCTGCTTACAGTGTGGTGAGTCCATGTGAATACAGCTCTGACTGGGGGGCTATAGGGAAAGGGGAAAGGGACATGTGTAACTTCCAGACCGAGGCCTTAAAAACCCATAGACTAGTTTCCTGTCACTTTTCCCTGCTGTGGCAACAAGGAAACCCTTGTTCCGGGCAGTGTAATTACAAAGCAATGATGATACTTCACTGGGCCTTGACTGCCAAGTCACTAGAGGAGGAATTGCCTGTTAAAATCACTTGGCATCATAATGATATTGGTGTGAGCAAAAAAATAAACCTTTATATTATTAAGCCAATGAGATTTGGGGTCTGGTCTGGCTGTTATTACAGTATAATCTAGTCTATTCTGATTCACATACCTAAAAAATGATAATTATTTTGAGAATTAAATGGGAAGATACATGCTAAGTTTCTAACACATGAAAGGTGTTTCAACATGTCAGTTTCTGAGCCTGTTTTCTCATTAGCAAAAAAAAATTAGAACAATATTCACGTCACAGAATTGCTTTTAAAGGTAAATGAGATAAAATACATTAAAATTCTTATCACATAGTTAATATTCAAGTTTTTTCCCCTCCTTTCTTCCCCTGCATTGTGATCATAAGGAGTTTGGAAGGGTTTTTCCCTCCTATCAGAACTCTCCTGCCTCTGTATTCAAAGTTTCAGAGTCCCTGATTAGTTAACATACCGAGTTTATATGATAATTCCTACAAAAATAACAGGGTTTTTTTTTACATAAGAAATAAAATACAGCTGAATAACAGAAATGATAATATTTTAATTAAAAGATTTACCAATCCTGACAATGATGCCATAACTTCATTTCAGAATTACTCTAAATTGGTCATTTAGAATATAAATTGGTCATTTTCTTGATTATAAATAAAATGCAATTTGTCTTCTTTTTTAATATTGATATTCAAAGCCCAGAAATGCCACCTTATTCTCATGTCCTTTGTCACATAAGAACTATGTAAGATGTGCCCTGACCTGTGGCATCTCTAGATTTAATAACATATAGAGCTGAAGTATAATTGGATCCTCTACATCTAAATGAATATGAGTACGAGACAATAGAGAGCATCCAGCCATTTGTGTGCCAACAGTCATTATACTGTTTCACAGGACTTGCTCAGAGAGATTTCATCACCAGTATATTTTGAGTCAACAATCAAGTACAGTCAAGTCAACAGACTAGTACAACATGTCTGTTTCCTCAATGAAAAACTATGCATATGTGTATTTTCCATGTAAGTCATGGAATTCTTGGCCCATGTTACATGCCCAGGTCACACACTTAACACTGGTGTCCCAAGAATGTGTTTTATCAGCCACATGAGGGCTCCTGACACCATGGTGTCCTTCCATCACTGTTCTTTGATGAAGGGCTCCCAGCAGTGGCCAACTGCAGCACAGGAAAAGTAGAACAGCGTGCATTCTCTTGCCCTCCCTCTCCTCAGCAGAAGTGAGAAAATAAATTGCCCAGATTAATTCTGCTTTCCCCCACTGTAGCCAAAGATAAAGGCAAATGATATGTGCTGTGAGAATACTGGTGCAGTGTCTCCAACTAATTGCCATGTGACAGACAGCTCTGTTCTCCCATGTGTTCCCCAAGCTGCAGAATCTATGTGTGAGTGGTGCTGAGTCATGGTGACACAGCATCTTGCTGTAGACATTATTCAATGGGAAGTTACGACGTCATACTTTCTCCTCTGTGGTCATGTGACTCTTTACCTGTTCAAGGTTATTAATGACTGCCTTAGAGTCTGGTTTGTTTGAAGATCTCACACGAGACCTCATCAATTGGTGTGCCTACCTTAAGGCACCATGTAAAACTAAATGAGCAAATAGCCTTCCAAGTAAGCATTCAATGTCATGAATGTAAAATATACATAAACAGAAAAATAATGAACAAGAATATGATTTGTTTTATTTAAATGCATATTAACTGTGTTGCTTATAAGTAATATATTTCTTGAAAACAAGAAAGGTCTTATGTTATCATCACTGCTTGTTGCTTCTTTTTCTCAGGTTTCATGATTTAAGTGCTCAGTGGCCAACTACAACTGTGAATTCGAAGTCCACATTTTTGCCTGTCTTCAATTTCCCCAGGATTGACTCATTTTACGTAAAATGGGAAGAAAAATTCTGTTGACACACTAAGAAATTAAAAGAACTATACATGATTATATTTTTCATTTAATTGTTTATTTCTAATTATTATTAGTATGTAACAGGTATATAGATTTATGGAGTGATGTTTGAATACAGACAAACTTTTTGTTTGTTTTGAGATGGGAGTCTCACTGTGTAGCCTAGTCTGGCTTTGATCCTCCCACCTCAGCCTCTCAAGTACCTGGGATTGTAGGTGTGCACCCCACACATGGCCATGATTACACTTATCAAGTAAATGAAAACAATCACAAGGCAGAAGTTATTAGAGTCAAAGGGGGAATTTTTTTTTTTTTTTTTTGAGTTGGAGTCTCACTCAGTCACCCAGACTGGAGTGCAGTGGCAGCTCCCAGCCACCGCAGCCTCGACCTGCTGGGCTCCGGACATCCTTCCGCCTCAACCTTCTAAGTAGCCGGAATTACAGGCACGCGCTACCACGCCCAGCTGATTTTTTGATTCATTGTAGAGATGAAGTCTCACTGCCCAGGCGGGTCTCGAACCCACAGGCTCAGGCAATTCACTCACCTCAGCCTCCCAAAGGCGTGGGATTACAAGCTGAGCCACCGAGCCTGGCTCAAAGGTTAGTTTTTATAAAATCATTATGTGGCAGACAACTGGCTTATTTGATTTAACTAAATGGGATAAAAAATGGACTTGCTACTATGCATCCTATGTCATTCTTATAATACCTAATAGATTTGTCAAAAACAATAATGAAGCACAGACAAATACACTCCATCTTATACATTTTGTGCTGCTTGTTTAAATTTAACAAGAATTTATTGAGCATTGCTTGTTAGGAGAGGGACGCTGCCTCTCATGACCTTTCAGCCTTAGAATAATCACATATACAAACACACACACACACACACACACACATGACTTATTCCTGTTTTTTATTCTCACACCTTCTTCCCCATATCAAAAAGGAAAAAATAAAAATTGTCCTTCTCCAATGAATTCTAACTTAGAAATGTCTCCCACTCAAGACCTCTCCACTTCTGGTATAGCTACTCTATTCCTATTTCATCGTGTATCCCATAAACTGTTGCAACCATTTCTGGTCACCTGTCTTTTCATATTCCAGGCATATTCCTACAAACAATATGGTCTTACTGACTCAAAACCTCAGTCTTACTCATTTAAAACCCTGTTGACTATACCATAAAATCAAAACTCATAACCAGTCATAAGATGTTCTTCGTGATTTCTTCTTGCCTTTCTTTAAATCTGATCATCAACTGCATACGTTCTTCCCCATTTTCAGAGTACTCCTTCCCTGTCATCTTCTTACTGTGTCCAAGTTACACCAGGTTCTTTCACAGGCTAGGTTGTTAAATTTGGTTTTATTCCTTCTCATATTCCCTCTCTCTCTCTCTATCTCTCTTGCTTCACCTAAAATACCTTTACTCTCTCCTTTCCCAACAAATTTCTATTCATCCTAGAAAATTCTGTTTAAATGTCTCCTCTTCAGTAAAGCCTCCTCCAGGCTACTTTTTCTGGATCTAGAAGCAATTCATTTGTTATAGTTATTCTCATATTGCATTATAATGTCAATATTGTATCTGTTTCCAGAGCTATACCAGGAGATTCTCATGAACAGACATTCTGTCTTCTTTTATTTTTATATCCTTAGCACAAGTGTAATTCTTGACACATAGAAGATGCTGAGTTAACGTGAATGAATGAATGAATACCAAAGCAAATGCTTTAAGAGTTTACTGAAGGAAGAATTCAATGTGTAATGGATCAGGAATTGCTACATTAAAATTTATGTGAATATATATATAACGTGTAAATAAAATGTTTGTATAAAACATGTTTTAAATGTACTGATAAAGTATGACATAATCACACTTCACCCCTTTTTAACTTCAGACTTTCTTCAGATTTAGAAAACAAAAATAAAAATAAGAAACCTACAGGAGGCTCAGTTAAATTTGAATTTTTGGCTAAATAATAATTGTTTAGTATAATCATGTCCCATGCAGTATTGGGGGCACATATTTACACTAAAAATCAAGTTACATATATAAAATTTAAATTTAAATGGATGTCATTTTTTTAAATCAAGCAACTCTATATGTAACAGACAAGAAGACTAGCAATAAAGAGACGGTAGGAGGGTCTTAGTGACCCATGCTACTAGAAAGACTCACTTTCCCAGTACCTCAGAGGAAATGTAGGGGACTCAACCGTCCCCTATGCTTTATAGCCTTAAAGAACCCCTTTCTTACCTATGTGCTACGGCATTTGGACTTCCAATAGTAAACTCAGTTTGGTAAAGACACAATTCAAGATCATATCAGAATAGGTTTTATGAAGGAGACTAAGGATGATATTCTTTATGGAACTAGCCTCAGGATTTTGTCCTACTACTGTCTAAAAAGACTTTATTTTATAATCATTGTAATCTGCCCAGCAATGCTGATATACTAACAGAGTACAGAATTTTAGTTCATGAACCCTTCCTTTAGTCCATGGTCATTATTACTGTGAATCCTCATAACAACCCCACAAAATATATGCCATCATCTCCACTGTACAAACAGGGAAAGTGAGGCTTAGAAAAATTAATAATCTGTCCAAGGCCACACTATGAGGAGGATGGACACAAAACTCAAACCCTGCTCTCTCTGACTCCAGAACTACTTAAATATTTAATGGTGCTGTTATATAATTACTTTTAGTAGTCAGAGCATACTAAAGGATCAAAGGAAGTTCAAAGGTGCTCAAAATAGTTGAAATATGGGTGGATGGCCTCAGGACAAATAAGTTTCTAAGCAAGAATACAGGTGTGTTTGTGTGAGTAGTCACATAGAGCTTTCTCTAAAAATTATCCTCTAAAATCAAAGAGTTTTATAAAACCAGACTTTCACCATTCCCCTCAATTCTTTCAGAATATCCAAAATCTCCTACATGGTGCATTGCTTTCCTCAAAGTTAGCACATTTCCAAAAGGATCTACCTAACTCTTAGCTATAAACACTATAAGTTAAATCAGTAAGGTACAGGGGAAAACAAAAATAATCTGCCCATCACTTCTCTGTTTCTCCTGGTCCCAGAAAATGAAATGATCATGATATTCCAAGACAGCAGAATGTTCATCTGAGTCACGGCAAATAACTTGATTGCTGCTAAAGTCAAATTTGAAAATGATTGAAGTGATTTTTATGATCAGCCTTTTGGAAGTCATTCAAAAGTGTTGCAATACTACTTCAAAGAAGATAATTCAAATTTAAATGTCACTCTTCAGTGTTGTTTATCAACAGTTGAGTATTAAATTGGTGATCTTGATTTATGTATGTAATTTAATCCATTTTAAATTGAAACAATCTTATAATTAGGTTACTATTTGAATAAATGGAATAAACACAGGTCTGAATTTGGGAGTGAGGTGCTCATCTCCAGAAGAGTACAATCGGATAGGAAAAATATTTTGTAGGGATTTTATAGGACTATAGCTCTAAACTTTGACTGCATTTTAGACTCAACTATGGAGCTTTAAAAAAAAATCAGTGCTTAGGTCTCACTCCTGGAGGTTCTCATATAATTGGACTGGGGTGAGGTTTAAGCACCGGGATTCTTAAAACTCCGCTTGTCATTCGAATATAGAACAAAAACCAAGAACCACAGTTTTATATATATGTAAAATCCCTTCAAATATATATATATATATATATATATCTCCCTTCAAAAATAATTCTCTTTTGCAGGGTGGGCTACTAGTAGAACAAGCTTCCCCAGCTAGTTAAGTGCTCTACAAACATATTGATATCAGTGTACCAGCTAGTTTCATTATGAGAGGCTGCATTTGGCTTCAGTAAACATTTTCTGGAGAGTTTTTCAAGCATTCGCCTATTTCATGATGGTTGATTTACAACCACACTGTGCTGAGTATTCAGTAGTTTTTGACCAGAAACAGCATGACTCCCATGCCCTGCCCTCCCTATTCACAGGATCTTGCCCCAAACAACTTTTTTTGTTTCCCCAGATGAAAAAAAGTCCTCAAAGAGAAATGTTTTGCCAAGCGGAAGAGGTGGAACATAAACAGCAGAAACAGTAAAAGGCATCAAAATTGACGAGTTCAAAAATGGTTTTGAACAGTGGAAAAAAGCATCTCGATAGGTGTATTGTATCACATGGAGAATTCTTTGAAGGTAAAGTTTAAACATGTAGGAATAAATACTCAATTTTTTATTAAACATTCTGGGTTTTGGGTCCCCCTCGTGTGTGTGTATGTGAGTGTGTTTGTGTGTGTGTTCAGTGAGCAGATGTGTCAGATTCATTAGCCTCACTAAACATTTACTAAAAAGAATTTTGTTACACGAAAGCAAATCAATTTCTTCTAGAGATTTTTTCAATTAAAAGCTAAAGTAAAGTTTTCTAAAGTGATTCAAGATATATTGGTAGTTTATGCAATTTTAACTAAATTCCCTGTAACTTGAAGCAATTTCATAAAAATACAAGCTTGAGAGTGAATTATGCTGACTCTACAGGATTAAAAATATATGAGATGTGAGAAAATGTTGATTAATAAGCATACATTTGCTACATTCTATTTTGGGTAACTGAACTTTTGTTTAAACTACACAAAATGGTTTAAAAAAGAAGAGCATGTAACAGAACTGGAGTAAAAGGTAAACTTAGGCTACGCGACCCATAACATCTGCCCAGGCATTTTGGGTAACTATGCCCAAATGGAACTGGAAATACAGAGAGTAATAGAAAATGTCGTTCATACTGGCAAAAAGTTACACCCCACAAATGAAATCTACATCCATGTTGTTTTAGTTAATCTTCACTACCAGGCAGGATCAATCTAAGGGCAGGCACTCAGCTAGGGCCAGGATTAAGTTTTTTGTATTCCTGTCTCCTAATTCTAGCACAGTGTACAGATCACAGCAGTGATCAAATCAGAACCAGCCTATATTGTGAAACAAATAATAAAATGTTTTAGCTGAAGGTGTAAGACTTTGGAGTAAATTAATGACTGGAAAATCAACTTTTAGACACAACTTATAACTACTTAATGATGATGTAGGTAAAACTTTTTAAATTTAAAAATTTATGCCACGTGAAATGTACCTTTAAGTAAAGTAAAATGCTTGAAGTTGAGAAAATAAGACTGCTTAGATGGAAAGTTACACGTTTAAGTATAAATTTGAATTTCTATTTAGGACTGTGTCTTCCAAATTCCAGTAATGAAAAACATTCATTTGAGTTTCTTTCTATACGAGATAATCCATTCTTACTCTTAAGCAATCCCACCTCAAATCAGCAAATAAAATATCAATAAAAGCCATCTGTCCTGTTCTTTTAAGCCTTGCTCCTTAAAAAAGATCAACAAATTAAACACCATACACATAAAACCACAAATCATAACCAAAAGAACAAGTTGTACTGATATATCTTTTCTTTAAATGTTTCTTCTTTATTGAGCTTAAACCTTAAATGGAAATGAAAAGCCTATTAATTCTGAAGCTAGAGTATCTAGAGTCTATCTCTCACATTAATATTCAAATTTTAATGAATAAATCAGATTTGCTGATTTATAAACAATTGTAAGTACATTTTACGTGATAGAATTTTTTAAATTTATAAAGTATTGCCTACATCATTATCATTAAAGTTATAAGTTGTGTCTAAGAGTTGACTCAATTAAAGTCTTATTTCTCAACTTCAAGTATTTATTTTACCTCACTTAAAAATACATTTTACAGTCTTATAAAAATACCTGTCTGGGTCTACTTTTCATTAAATAATGGAGGCTGTAAGGGCCCTGTTCTGTGTGTTTTTCCTTTCACTCTCTTCCTCTCCTCTGAACCCTCATCCATTACCAAGTTTTCAATTACCAGTTATGCAATGATGGTGCCACCACGGTTTTGCATAGCCCTCTTCTAAGTAGGACATGAAACTGCCTAGTCCACAACCCTCTTAACCGCTTAAAGATATTTCTCCTCACTCACAGACTAGCCTAAAAAACAAAAACCCTCACTGCAATATAATTCTATAAAATTTTAAATAAATAAAATATACAAAGAAGTATGAAGTAATTTTAAATGGAACATCATTGCCCCTGATACATTAAATATTCAATAGGAAATCCATTATTTAATTTGTTGATTGACATTTTGAATCAAATTATCTTCACTTGTGAGGATCACTGAACTGTATTTTCTAAGCACACTGAGATTGCATGTTTTCCAATGGTATTCCTGAGAAGAAGAGAAGTCTGATTTCTGTTGTCACTTCCAAGCAATAAGTGTCACAAGCCCAGTGGTGCCAGCTGTGAGAAACAGTTGCAGCGAGCTGAAACCTGAAGTGAAAAGTGGGTTCATCAGATCCAACCTTTCTGCCACCTAGAATAGGATGCTCGTTTATGGAGCAGAGCTTTCCTACAAGACCCTTAGAAGAGGTAAATTCAAGCTAGACTTCAAATATCTAGGTTGCTTGCTTTCCTAAGGAAAAGAAATGAATGACAGAGCCCAAAGTAGTCAAGTAGGAATAAATGAAAGAGCTACAATTTGCATGCATAATAAAAAAATTGACAGGAAAGGCTATTTATAGTGCTCAGGTGTGAGCAGAATCACCAATAGCTAAACTAAGTCTTAAATACTTAAAAGGCTGTATTAAAATTTGCTTCATTCATTCTTAAGTAGGATAAAAAGCATGAGAGTATGCGAATAACCCACTAAATTTACTTCAAATTTTTTTAGGTAATTATAAGGTATAAGCAATTAAGGAAGAGAATAATAAAGATGAAACTATATATATTATTATTATATTATTATAAATAAGAAAATATATATATATATATATAAAAGCCTAGAAAATATTCTAAAAGATTCATTTTGGCATATACATATGACTAATAATCTACAACATTAAAACATTAAAACATTTAATATTATATTAATGTTATATTAATTATATTATTATAAAATATTAAAACATTTAAAACATTAAAAAGCAGACTTTCTAATATGCTAGCACAGATGAATTTGACAATATTCTTTAAAAGTTCAAGAACAATAGAAAGACTTCAAAACTGTCTATTTGCAGCCAGCTGCACTCTGGGAAAAATACAAAATGTTCTAGGCATCTTTAGGTACTGAAGACTTACAGGTAAAAAAGCTGGTTAGGCCTATAAAGACAAAAGGAGGTTCGGTGAGAGAACAGGGCTTCTCTAAATATGTCTATCTTCAAGCTTTTCTTGGACACTTTATTTTAAAAGCACAAGAATTTTTAGGGCAGTGAAAACACTAGGGCATCATACTATAATGATAGATGCATTATGTATTTGTCCAAAGCCAAAGAATGTGCAACATCAAGAGTGAACCCTAATATAAACTATGGACTTTGGGTGATGATGATACATCAGTGTAGGTTCATCGATTGTAACACATGCCCCACACTGCTGAAAGGGGTTGATAATGGGGGTGCTGTGACATGTGGGGCCATGGGGTACATGGGAAATCTCTGTGTCTTTTTCTCAATTTTGCTATAAACTTAAAACCGTTCCTCCAAAAATAAAATCTTTAAAATTCAACAAATCATTTGTTATAAACACTATAGCACTAGCTACAGGTAAAGCTTTAAAATACTATTAAGAGTGCTACATAGATATTCTCTTTTAGTATTCTAGAGGTATTCTGCTTCTGGTATCAAAAACAAACTAAACTAAAACAACCCTGAGGCACAGAGGAATTACAGCAAGGATTTTAATCTTTAACCCCAAAATTTATATACTTACACTGCTGTCTTTATTAGTAGGAAAAAATAACAGCAACAAAAATAATTTTTACAACATACAACTAACAGTAATTATCAAAGGAAAACAACAAGAACACAGAGACATTTGGTGGCCTTCACATGGGGTTACACAAAGTTAGTCCGTCTAGATCAAGAAGACTAGGATCATGTTGGCCAGTACCAACTAAAAGAAGATACAATCATCTGGCTCAGAGTTGTACCAAAAGCTTCTTCCAAAATATGGAGGACATGAACAACTGGGTTTTTTCATTCATTCTGGAAGATATTTTCTGTTAAAGGGAAATATTCTAGGACAATAAAAAATTCAACTTTAAAACATTTTATTTTTTAACCTTATAATAACATCACCAAAAACCTCTATTAAGGCAGTTATATGTACTCAGAGTTCTACTTTCAAGTTTAGGTTGGAGATGTCTAAATTAAAGGCATTAGAAAAGTATTACTATCATTTTCAAGGAAATCAATCTTATTCTAAACACATTTATTCAGCATACCCACTAGGTGTCTAACAGTATGTCTGATACTAAAGATAAAGAAGCAGTAGAGAGATATCTCTGTGTTTGATTTAAATGTACGAATAAATAATGTGGAGACACACACACACACACACACACACACACACACACACACACACACATACATGGATACATATGTATGCACACATATCCAGAGAGACAGAGAAAACTCCATGGTCAAACATTTGCTATATGCTTTTAAATGTTAGATGTGCATATGGATTAAGGCAAAAAGAACATCAACATTCTAACATGTCCATGGTAGTAATTCTACCCTGTTCTAAAGTTCGAAGGTCAAACTTTGCTTACTGCTAACAAGTAAACTATTTAAAAAGGTAGGGCAAAACTCATCTCACATAATTGTACTATTCACCAACAATGTCAATGAAAATAAAATATCTTTATATCATAAAACAAAAAAATAACTTTGGAAAGAAAAATTGCCTTAGTCCTTAAGAAAGTTAAACCAAGATCCCCCAAAGGTGTCACTGGAAAGCCAGCTAGGCTTCTTATAACCTTATTCATGCCTTCCAAGAAGGAGAGAATATTGGCACTGCCCTGAATTTAATACTTTGGTTCAAGCAAAGGTAAATGTCCCCACTCTTAATTTCCCAGAGCACAGTCAAGGCAAGGCTGAAATATTTAAACACACGATAACTAAATATTTGGATATAATACAAAGGAAATCAAATAGAATGTCATGGAACTAACATACAGTTCACCTGTTTTCAGTTTAAAGTTTAGTACATTAATGTCTCCTTTTTCAGCTCTTAACCTGCCCAAAATGCCCAATTATATCTAGCCAGCTAAATAAAACCCAAGAGATGTATCAAAGAGGACATGAAGTTTATTTTCCTATTTGTTAATGCCCACTTTCAGGGTTCAAGTTCATGTCTACAACTTTCCTCAGATGATTGACCCTGAGAACGTCCACCTGCTTTAGGAGAGGCTCTACCTATTTATAACAGCAGAGTTTTAATCTACTGGATAATTGGGTGATTTTTTTAAAAACAAAGTATAGTGGGCTACAGCAGGAGAGGTTATTCTGTTACAATTTTAGATGAAATTCACACCAAAAAAAATGTTTAAATTTTGCACTAGATATTTAATAATTGAACCAAAATAAATTTAAATACAAAAGTGTGATTTATATCTCACAGTTAATACTGACCCATTAACCTTAAAACTAAGTGGACAAATTAAAAGAAAATCTAACATCGTATAGTCGATATATCAATGGAATGCACCATTTTGAGAATAAATATGGATAAGAAGAGTCAGAATAATTTTTGAATCAAGATAAATATAGCTGCTTCTTGACTTGCAATGGGGTTATGCCCCAATCAACCCACTGTAAGTTGAAAATATTGTAAGTCAAAAGTGCATTTAACACAACTAAACTACCAAACATCATACTGTAGCCTAGCCTACCTGAAACAGGCTCAGAATACTTACATTATTCTATATTTGGGCAAAATTACCTAACCCAAAGCATATTTTATAACAAAATGTTGAATATTTCATGTAATATATCGAATACTATATGAGAGTGAAAAACAGAATAATTGTATGGGTACTCAAAGAATGGTTTCTACTGAATGAGTATAGCTTTCACATCCTGTAAAGTTGAATAAGTCAAACCATTGCAAGTCAGGAACCATCTGTCTATATGTAGAAATTGTTCATTCTGTTATCTACAAATAGTCTAGAGTTTGTTATGGTCTGAATGTTTGAGCGTCCCCAAAATTCATATGTTGAAACCTAATCATCAATGCAATATTATTTAGAGGTAGAGCATTTAGGAAATGATTAGGTCATGAGGGCTCTACCCTTAAGAATGCAGCCGGGCTCAGTGGCTCAGCCTGTAATCCCGTGCCTTTGGGAGGCTGAGGTGAGTGGATTGCCTGAGCCCGCGGGTTCGAGACCCACCTGGGCAGCAAGATCTCATCTCTACAATAAATAAAAAAATCGGCCGGGCATGGTAGCGCACACCTGTAGTTCCAGCTACTTGGAAGGCTGAGGCAGAAGGATCACCGGAGTCCAGCAGGTCGAGGCTGCGGTGGCCGGGAGCGGCCACTGAACTCCAGTCTGGGCGACAGAGTGAGACTCCAACTCAAAAAAAAAAAATGGGACTAGTACCTTTATGAAAGAGGCTCAAAGGAGCTTGTTCTTCCTTTCACCATGGGAGGGTACAGCTAGTAGGCACCACCTTTGAAGCAGAGAGCATGCCCTCACCAGACACTGAATCTGCTGGTGCCTTGATCTTGGAATTCCCAGCCCCCAGAACCATGAACAACTAATTTCTGTTGCTTATAAATATCCAATGTAAAGCATTTTGAATAACAGCCTGAGTGGACTAAGATATGCTCTATTTTCCAGAGAATACTAATTTTTTGAAATTGTTTATATATATATCATAATCATATTAATATTTTAAAGGTTTTGCTAAACTTTTGCTACAGTAAATGTAGCCATGCACTGTTACTAATCTTTTTATAGTATCTCTACTATAGTCCTACATAATATAAAGTTATTTATTTACTTAAAATACCAGGACATTTTTAGACTGTTCTTTGATAAAACAAATTAGGAATGGCAAAAAAGACATTTTTGTTACATATTAATTCAAAATGAGATTTACTTGTCACAAGAGATTTTCAGCAAATGTTCCTTGAACAATTATATGCCCATTGGCAAAAGAATGACGTTCAATCCCTATTTCACACCATATACTAAATTAACTCAAAATAGATCACAGACCCAAGTATAAGGGCTGAAACTCTAAGAAAAAAACTTAAAACTAAATCTTTATGATTTTGGCTTAGGAAAGAGTTTCTTAATTATATCAATTATGTAAAATGGTACTGCTGCTTTGATAAATATTTGGTGGTCTCTCAAAATGTTAAGCATAGATTATCATCTGACCCAGCAATTTCACTACTGGTTATACATTCAAAAGAACTGAAACATAGATCCACATAAAAATTCATATACAAATGTTCATAGCAGCATTATTTTTAGTAGCAAAAGAATGGAAACAACCCAAAATCCATCAACTGAAGAATAAATAAACTGTAGTATATCCATACAGTGCAATACTATACAATGAAAAAACAGAATGAAGTATCAATACATAGTTGAAACTTGAAAACATTATGCTAAGTAAAAGAAACCACATATTGAATGATTTCACTCATATAAAATATCCAGAAAAGGCTAATCCACAGGAGATAGAAAGTATATTAGTGGCTGCTAGGATATGGGGGAAAGGGGGAAATGGGGGACGACTGCTAATAGATTGATGAAAATGTTCTAAAATTAGATAGCGGCAAAGGTGGTACAACTATGTAAATATACTAAAAGCCATTGAATTACATTCTTTAAAAGGGTGAATTGTAGGGTCTATGAATTATATGTCAGTAAAGTTATTACAAAAGTGAGTTCTATAACTCATAATCTGATCTAAGAAACGCAATTACCACTATAATTAAATTGTACCACAAATTATTTCAGATTTGTTGTATAACAGAAAATGTTAAAGTTTTCTTATTATTTAGCAGATAAATATGTTTATTTGTGGCCAAGCAAGCATATTCAAAGAGAAAAAAATGCATAAAGATCCCCAAAACATTGTCAGTCAGCTTGTGGGACAATAAAGCAACTTCTAATCATAACCTATCACACAGCTATTACTTTCTTTATTATATCACTATCTTTTCAACTTAAAATTTTACCCAAATTATCACCAAATGCTATCTAAAGATAGCCATGGATTGTTCATTCTGTTTGGAATACTCCAGTTCAAATCCATCTCTAATTTGATCCAGTGGGTAGAAACTTGTGACGCGACTGGCGGCGACAAGGGGAAAAAGGGAATGGGGAAAAAAGGGAGAAAGAGAATGGATCAGTTTATTCTTTCACCTCTATCAATAATACTTCTATAGCTCCAGGATTGACCATCCCCAAGCAACTATTTTATCTTTATCCAATCTTCCATTGCCCTCTAATCACCCAGACAAAGATCTTGTCATATTCATGTATCATCCATGGAGCCAAGTACACTGTTCCTCACATAGTAAAAATTCAGCAAGTGGTGAGTATTGAATCAACATCTAAAATTCAATACCACACATTTAAAATGTTACCAAAAAAATTAAATAATTTTTAAAAGGAGACTAACTTTCAAACATTAAAATATGTCAGTTCTCAATCATAGTGTACTATCACTCTTATGCCATGATTAGTTGCAAGATACTGCCCAAGTAATTTGTTAATAATTTTAAAAGTTCTAGTGCTTATCATTGTTTATTTTTTATGTAATTAAAATATATTCAAAGCTGTTCTAATAATGTTGTTACATTATTTCTATTATTTATTAAGATGTAGAGAAAGGAGGAAGTTACAACTTGTGGGCAGGAGAAAATATTCATAAATGTGCATTAGACATGAGAATATTATCTACCATGTGTAGCAAATAAGGAAATGACTGAGAATCTACTATATTACATGGAGAAGGACTACTAGACTGTTATATTTGGAAGTTACAAAGGGTAACTATTTTTGACAAGGTAAATCTTGGATTTCACATATCATTATTTCTACGGGAGGGCAAGTCAATTCAAATCCCCGGTCCTCACTCATCTGTACTTGTAATTCTTGTTGCTCACCACATCCTCTCATGCCCCCAACACTTAAGGTATGCTGTTTCCTATCCTTAAAAGATCACCCAGTGCCTTTCCCACCTGGCTAATCCCCAGTCATTCTTCATGACTCAGTAAGACCCCAGAAAAGACGTCCATGCCCACTTCTCAAACCCTATAGCATCAGAGTCATAGAAACGAAAGATCGCTCTATGATATTACTATACCCTACAATATTAATTAGAAAAAATTAATTAAATGCAGATACATACCACAAGTCTATACATTTTGTTTGTGTTATTAAACCACCACTACAGATCAAATTGGAGATCAGCCCCCAAAGTGAACTGAAGGTGATTAGTTTTAGAAGGGAATTTGAATCAAAATCTTGGAATCTCCTCCCTCCTTACCAAGTAAAGTATCTAAAGGAAAACTAAAAACGAATAAAGTAAACAAAAAATAATGTAGTACAGCATCTAAAATCAAGTAACCGGCGCTTTTCACTTTTTTGTTCCTTTAGATGAAAGATTAACAAGGAGACATGAAAGACTATAGCAGTTCTTAGGAAACACTAAAGTGAAAACACTATTGGCAACTATTGTCAAGTATGTCTAATCACATTCAATGGAAATCAATGATATAGGATATCTTAAAACCCCATATGGAGACAATAGCCAACAGAAGGTATTCAGAATGCTTTTCATTTCCTCCTAGTGAATTTCTAAATAGCCTAAAGTCCTCTTTTTTCTTTTGTACCTTATTTGCTGCTTTTCATCTAATACTTGTCAGTATACAAAGAAATCATGGTATCGGACAACAATGAAACTTATAGAACCTATAGTGTGACCTAAATATAACACATATTTGGAGATCCCAACTCTTACTTCCAGGTTATCTCTGTGGCCTACTTATTTGTGAGAAGCTTAAAGGACTGGTTGAGCTGTAGCAATTCATAAATACCAATAACCAAGATGTCTGACTGGTAAGCCTGATGTAGAAAATAGACATACTGTAAAATGTCTTATTCAGTAATTATATCCTATGCTGCAAATCTCAGCATTTAAATTTTAAATAATCTCAACAAAAGCTACTTCAATTGGTACGGATATTAAATATTAGGTTGTTTTCATTTTAAAATCACAAATTTAAACCACAAAACAATATTTTGACACTGAACCTGTTTTTGAGTTATTTCTGCTTTCAGATTACTGTTAATATGAACCCTCCCTGAATAGCTCTCTTGGGTGAAAGTTTCTAATGGCCAACAGATGGGTAAGTGCACAGACACTTAGGATTTAGCCACAAGCTAAATTCTAGCATATATACACAACCATAAATACATTCAACTTGCTCAGAGCTTGCCCTTAAAATTAGAAAACCCTGAACCACAACTTAACCTGTGAGGTACAGTGTTAAAGGAGTATTTCACTATTTAACAGCTTAAAATACAGACACCTTGTCATAATGTAATATACCGATTAGGAAACAGGTGAAATGTGTATCCCTTAAAAAATCACTTTGATGGAATTCTTTGCACCTGTATTGGCATATTTATTAGCAGTACCAACTTCTGTGATTTTCCTTGATTTTCTTATAATTCTAAGTTGGAGAGATAAGAATGACTCCTAGCAAGATATACACTAATATTTCAAACTATTTGTACCAATTACAAATGTAAAAACATACATGAAAAAATGGTCAAAGATCTGTCTTACACTAAAACTATAACGTTAAAAAGAAGCAAATTTAGGCAAAAACCACTACCAAGATGCACAGAGATAATACCACCCTCTGCTTTGAATAATAAAAATGAGAGTAAGGTTGTGAATCACAGAGTGAACTGGATGACCCTAACCTCAGGCTCTCCAACATACAAGTTGGTGAGATCAGAGAGATTGGGTAGGAGAGGGTGCATATATCCATATGACACAGATGAGATTGTGAATCTGAAGTGGCATCTTTATATGCAAAGGGTGTACATGTCACGTTTTTATTCAAAGTTATGTTGATGCAAAACCTTCAGACCCTTTACTTAACATGGCAATATTTAGTATTGTGCAGCTGTCTATGCCATCAGCCCCCAATTTGCAAAAAGTTTGATTATATCACCCACCGAAATGACAGAATTCAAGTCTGTGCTGTCAATGTTCCCACTAACAGTATGTCTGCTATTGCTATCACAACCTACAATGGACCCTTTCCCTTCTTGTATGGATTATACTTGGGGTTCTATGAATACCAATCTTAGAAACGATTATCTCTAAAAAGGATTTTAGCTCTAATTTTAAAAAAATGCAACTGCTCATTATAAGACATTAGCTATATTTTTTGTAAAGGTTGAATAGCCATTAATGACTTAATTGCGCTTTTTTAACAAATGTTATCTCCTTACAATACTATTTTATAAACCTTTTGACATTCTTAAGCATTAAACCATCCAGGAGACAGATACTGACCCCAAAACACAATTAAAATTGTATGAAAAGAAAGAGTAGGAAACCAAAACTCATTTTCAAGAGTTGTTCTTTCAGCTAATGTTTCTAATGAGTATCTCCACTAATCAATGATCAAGGGTTACTAGAACATAAGATCACTATTAGACCCAGAACAACACATTTGAATTCTTACAGAAAAAACAAGTTTTAATAGTTGGCAAAAAAAAAAAAAAAAGTCCTTGTATCCAAATAGTATGTGATACTTTTAGTCCTTTTTTAGTCCACTTTAGTCCTTCTAGAAAACACCAGCTTGCAAGGTAATAAAATGCTGATAAGAAGTGCACATAAGTATTACAAAGTTTTTCAGTACTACAGCTAGAAGAAAGTAGTGAAAGCCATTCTCTCCTTATTTAGAAAGCCAATAAAGTCATCAGGGTTTGTGAAGTGACTTCAAATAACTTATGAAAATTGAAACTGGAAAGTGGGCTCAAACTAAATAAGAAAATGTGCAACATATGCTCATCCAACTATCAACTACAGATAACTATCAACAACATAAATGTAGTTGCTACCTACATTTCCTGTCTCTCATACTCAACAAATTATCTATGACTTCAAAGAGTAGACTGGACCCACTTCGCACAAGACTCCACAATGATTACAGGGACCCCACATCTTTCACTTACACCTTTTATTTCACCAATCCGTCAAAGTTCTAAGGAAGCAGTGCCTTCCTGGTCCACAATTTCCCCACATATGCCTTCTATTTATGCCTTCCTAATTACTGAACAAATTCTCTCTCACCCATATTATGTGCTCAGAGCCATCCTTTCATCCAAGCTTCTGTTTTCCATTTTTAACCAGGATGGCGCTTCTGTCTAATGACAGAACGTTTTCAATTGATTGCTTTTTCATTACAAAGATCCCTCCTCCCTCTCAGTACTACCCTCCCCACAATGTTATACAGTTACACGTCCCAATTTTAATTGAGCAATTCTCAATCATGTAACTACCCAATTTGGAAATGTCCTCTAGTTCACTATTTTTGTTTTTTTGTTTTTTTTTTTTACTAAATCCAGTCTAATTCCTCTGCTAGACTTTTAGACTTCAAAATATGATTTCGCTAACTCCCCAAAATAAGATTTAATTAACCTTCCCACAAATCCCCAATCATGTACCTTTCATGCTAACCATAAGTAATTCCAGTTTTTGACTTTCATTCACTTTACTCCCCTTGCCAGGAAAATGTTTATCTCTCTTGGCAACAGTAATATGCATTCAGAGTCCCCTCAGGTCACATGTCTCTAAAAGATTCCTCTTTCTTCCCCTTTCATCCTAGATGGGTTTCTAGCAGAACTCTTTCCGTAGCTAGTATTTTCCACACATTTAGCTGAAGTACTTATGAGTCAAAGAACAAATCTGTATAGAATGTTTTAAATCTTTCCTAGTAACTAAATGTAATATATCGCATATCAGTCATTTAGTATATGCTGGAAACTTTATTGCATTGATTGTATATTGTTTATCTTCTTAAAACCTTAGGATTGCTTATAATTTATAAACAACAAATATTTTTCTAAAGACTGAGTGCATCAATAGAGCAGTAAGAATGGGAGTGCTGAGAGAAACAGAAAAGGAAGAGAGAATTGCCTTGCAGAAACAGATTTAAATGAGAACTTACTCATGGCATTTCATGTCTTATAACAACTATTGTACCTATCTTTGCAAAAAATATTTGCATAGCAAACTAGCTTGTCATCTAAAGATAGTGCCTCCCTCCAGGTTATAGGACAGATTTGTTGCCTGACCAGGATAATAAAGATAATGCCTCCCTGCAGAGAAAAGATTAGGTAGCTTTGCTAGAAGTCCCTTAAAAGATTGGGGATTTCCTAATTTAGAGTTCCTGCACTGTGATGCGGTGTGCAAGCAACCACCTGGGCTACTCAGCATTGCCCCTGAGGAATCTGGGGGACAAGGGCAACTGATGAAACAAGAAGCTCATGCAGTGCCCTGAATAATAAAGTTCTTTATCTCAGTAAGAACGTATTAAAGATTTTAGATATCTAAACACTAAATATGTGGCAGTCCCTCTTAGTTTCAGAAAAAAATAATACACAAAAACACTACAACAAATCCTAATCATTTCACATACATCCTGTTGAACGTCCTTTTCAGAGAAGCAACTGCAATACAGGGATTTAAGAGCGTGCATCCCAGGGTAAGGTAACTTGGGCTTATACTCAGATCTTTCCATTACTATCCAAGTAGTCGCTGACAATTTCCTTAACCTTCTCATGCTTGGACTTTATAATTTTTAATGGAAGTATAATAGAAGTCTCTACCTGTGGCTTTGGGGATTAAATTAGTTAATATAGGCAGAGCTCACAGTATATAGAAACCATGCTCTAAAGATTAGCTGTTATTATTACTTATAGTTTATAGTTTAACTAATGATAATGCAGGACTTAATTCAGAGTATTTCTGTTAAAGCAAAAGAATAACATGATTTTTAAATCTAGCAGGTTTAATGTACAATCATTAATAGGAAAATTAAGTGGAAGATTTATTTATAATAGTCCCCAAATCATTTAATTATATACTACAATATATGTGAAAATCTATATCTATATATTAGAGCCACATCACAGTTCTTTTACATGGTAATTTGAAGTACAGAAAGAATAAAATTAAGTCAAACGCATGCCATTTTGGGTAAATGTTTCAAGTTCAGACAAATGTGTCTCATTCACTCTTTGACAACTGTATTTTTTTTTTTGCCTATTTTTCTAATGTAATGCACATAAAAGTTGAAAATCCAATTGAATACTAATCCTGACCTTGCCTGCAGAATAAGTTGATGACAAAACTTTTGATAGATGTGACTGAAAAATATATGTCAATGGACAAAGTCTAGGGTAGGACAGTACAAATAGAGAGAATGAAACGAAGGAATGAATTCTCAATGATGGACAAAGGGCAAAGAATCAGACGGATTTGGCCATTCACAGCTCTGCATTTCAGACCATAAACTACCTGTAGCACGTATGCTTCTGGTTAGCAGCCTTTATACAAAGGCATGTGTGCCAAAGATGTACAAGAATCTCCTCAGCATTGTGTTCTTTAAAATTATCCCCAAGATTTTAAAAGCAAATATTATTAGGAGCAAGAAAATCATAAGCGATAATGACACAAAAATTTTACCCTACATCACATTTGTTACTGCATCAAACATATTTATAGCATTTGGATTCATTTCATTAAAACTAATTCCAATATTTAATACTCATTATTATTATTCTGAGATATGAGGAATTTTATATCATTTAACTGTCATGTGAATGAAATAATTTTTAAATGGAAAATAAAAAGTAATTAAGTTAATGAAAAATATAAATTCCTAGGAAACAAGTCAAGTCATTTAATAATGAAGGAGGAAAGAGCATATTAGGTAACTCTTTTCAATTTGCCCTGACAATAAAATGTTGGAGCAGAATGATGGATACTACGGAGTGTTAATTAGAAAGCTGACTCAGGTGTCCTAGCAAACAGTCCTTTCTTTGCTTAAGAATTACAATACCTGGTGCATAACAGTAAAACTACAGAAGATGAGTTTCAGACATCAAGTAATTGCTGTTTTTAAAAAAACTACAAGTAAGGGACATTATTTTTGTTTCAATCTTTAAGCCTTCTTATTTTCACATTTCTCGTTTGTTAAGGTGCAACAATATTATCCCACGTGCTTCACGCATGAAGTGGGCAGAACAGAGATTACAATACCTCCCGAACTGTGCTTTTAAGAGGCAGCACTGCATTATAGAAAAGGTTATCACACACTTCAGTGATCCACTGTAATTGTACAGACAACAAAATGTTTCAGGGGGAAAAAGCATTTTAATTACAACTACATTCATTTCTATCTGAAAAGCAGGTGCACATACTTACGTATGTAAATTCAATAAAAGTTCACACTTCCTTCTGTTTTCTTGCCAGACCTGAATAGTTCGTCTGTAACTTGCTTTTAATTGCACTACTTGACTCCTCAATCTAAACAAAGTACTGGGTGCATAAAAACATCTGCTCCTGACAAAGAATTGTATATAATCATTTTTAAAAAATCATTTTGACTTATCTTCATGAGAAAGCATTTTTCCCCCATTCCTAAGGATTTTCAGGTTTGAAATCAAGAAAACAAACTCTTTATCCCAGAGCAACTCGCCCAGAACTGCCTATTTACACGTCAATCTCAAAAGAGAAGCTTGTCCAAGTTTTCTACTTGCTATTCAAATCTCCCTCAGCTTCTCAATATGAACAGTCTGGCGACAGCCAGTTTTTTCTCCATGTCCCGAGGAGATGGGAGTGTCCTGTTGGCAAACGGCCAGAAGAGTAGCTCAACAGGAGCTGTCCAAATCAAAAATCTGTAGTCAGAAAATTCTGGACTCCTTCAACTTCCTTCCCAAATTCAAACTGGCCAGGGAGATAGACGAACTTTACTTCCTCTCTAGCGTCCATCACTGCCTTGTTTTGGACCTCACCGCTTCTCACTTCTTCGGTTGCTTCCTCCATGGGCTTTCTACCTCCAATCTTGCGCCCCTCGAAGCTATTTTCCACATTGCAGCCCTCACAGTTGTTGGATGGGTAAACATGATCATGTCGCAGAACAGAGCCCATAGTCTTGACTACCTTGCAACCCCACTACCCGTCACTCTTTATAAACACCCTCCGATTCCTAACTTGGACTTAGTATTCTTGGTACTCGTCACACTCTCCAACACTCCCAAAGCTTAAAGTATGCCGTTTTCCTTGTCAGGTTAAGCAGTGCCTTTTCACACATGGCTAAGTCCTAGTCATTCTCCACTAGGCTATGACTCAGTCTGGCGTTTTTATTCCCTCCAGAAACCCTTTGAGGCTGTCTTCTTTGACCCTGTAGCACCTCTGCCCACCTACAGCTCGTAGCACATACATCATCAGAACTGGTTCTATCACTCGTCCCTCCCGAAGATTCCTTGAGAAAAGAACTCTTCTTCACTCCTGTCTCTCCAATATCAACAGTTCAAACACAGGAGCACCTTTCAAGTGTTTACTGGTTTTATTTGTCCCCAAAAAGGAGAGATTATAGTTACTTCTCAGCTGACAAAGAGTAAGTGGACCTAAAAGTCATACATCTGAGCTGGAATAAACTTTGAAAATAATATTTTTCAACTTCTTAGCTTAAAAATGAGGCTTTAAAAAAGTGACTTAAGACACTTAAGTGATTTTTCCCAGGGACCTGAAGATGAGAGAGTGAAACACAAACCAGTGCAGACAGACACTCCCCCCATCCCAAATGCTTAGAAGTCACTAGGAAAAAGCTTCTGAGGGATACTGTGAATGCGATCGAATATGCCACCTGCTTCAGCATCAGCACGCAACCTTATGAAATGCATCGGGGACTCTTCCTAGTGACACCAGTAAAACTTTTTTCTCCCCCCCCCCCCCCCCCAGAACAGAACTCGTCTGTATGAACACGTGCTTCTTAACTCAAGGCTGCTCCCTGGGTGTGTGTGCCTACAATTCCAAAACTGGCTCTTGGAGCGGTCACTTTTTCCCCGGGGGAGGAGTGGCCCCACCCGTAAAAGGAGCGGGTTGTTCATGACCCCTAAGGTCGCCCCCCGTCTCTGACGGTCTCTGGTTTTAGAACACAAGTTAAATAAATACATAGTCAGCTTGGTCCTGAAAGGATACAGAAGAACAGGGGTGGGGGAAGGCGAGCTCTCAATTAGCATCGGGGGTGGGTGTGCAAGTTCCAGGAACCTTGAACGTCAGAGCTGGGGCTGGTCTGGGATTATTCCTCTTTTTTCTTAAGCAGGATTTATTGAGAGGACAGAAAAGCTCCCACAGTGGAAGGGGACCCGAAGGGTTTGCCCTGGGATTATTCTTATCAATATCCTTCTGAGGGCAGCCCAGGAGACCGAAGCCCACGAAACTTCAGGAACCCGCTCAGGCTCTCCCAATAGCTAGATGGGGGGGAAGATGGGACCAGAGTTCAGCTCATCCTCGCCCAGCCTCAGCTAGGGCAAAATCACCAGCAAGCCCAGCTCCCTCCCGCTGCCCGCTCCCCTTGGGCATCCAGGAGCTGGAGGCGAGGAGCGGGCCGGCGGCCCGGACAGAGGCTGCCACCTGTGGCTTCCCTTAGGCCCAGAGGCGCCCAGGGCACCCCTCGCGACGACACCGGCGGGGTGACCTGCAGGCACGCGCCCCGCCAGCTGCAGAGCCGCCTGCCACCGCCGAGTCCCCGTCCCGCAGCTCGGAGCCGCCACCTCGGCCGGGGCGGGAGGCCCAGCCCCGGCCCGCGCGCAGGGTCGCGGGAGCGCGGCCCGCTTCCGGCCGCCGTGGTTTCCGTAGCAACCGCGGCGGCGCCGGCGGCCCAGCCCCGGAGCCGCCCAGGGTCAGAGGTCATCGCCGTGGCAACGGAAACTTCCCGCGCTACGGCGGCTCCGACGGGCCGCTTCCGCCGCATTGCGTA
>NW_007233031.1:115026-120323 GCF_000164805.1 Carlito syrichta
CTTTCTCGTCCCCGACACAAACTCTGCGCCTTCCAGCCCACCCCTCCGAAAAGGAGCGAGCGAGAGGGACCCCGTGGGCTGCTGCAAGTGCAGAAACCTGCTAAGTTGGGAGACGACGGCTTTTAAAACTGCAAAGAACAATAATAATCATAATAAAATATATGTGTGTGCCTAAGGTGGGAGACGCCTTTCAAAGCAACTGGAACTCGGGGTTCTTATGGGCCGACTCCTCAAGAGCAAACGCTTGACACCAGCGAGGGACCCATTACATCTTCGGGGAAAAGAGTGCGGGGGGGGGGGGGGGGGAGTACTCCACTGTTTGGAGAATGTCTTCCAGAAATTAAAGCTCAGACAGGGAAACGAAGGAGCTCTCCTGATAGGAACCTCATGGGGCCCTGGCCTTTGCATTGTCAGGCAGAGGGCCAGGAGGAGAAAATGCGACGGGCCCCTGGGCTTGTGTTTTTGCCGAGGTCTCCAGCAAGAAGACTAGACCACAGGCCTCAAGTTTGGAGTTTGGCAGAGAAGGTAGTATAAAATGTGGGCCAAGGGAATGCTTGCAAACCGGGTTTCAATGGGTGTCCTATCATGGCAGATGAAAAACTAGACTTCAAGGCCACTTACAGCTTTTTTCCCTCTTTTTTTTTTTTTTTTAATCATTTCGAAGCCAAATTCTTGGTGCTTTTGGAAGGAGTAAGCATGAAGTGAATTTAACCAAGTAAAGTTTGTGATCCTGCCAGTTACAGTGCCACAATTCACTTCTTCAGAGATACCTGCTTTTCAATATTAATTCATTTGATTACAATGTAGCGAAAACCTGCCATATGTCATGAGCAGATTTTTGTCAGGAGACAATAATTAAAAGCAGTAGTACCTGCACACCCATGTTTGTTGCAGCACTATTCACAACAGCAAAAAACAAAAAAAACGTGGTAGCGCGTGCCTGTAGTTCTAGCAACTTGGAAGGTTGAGGAGGAAGGACCGCCTGAGCCCAGCAGGTCAAAGCTGCTGTGACTGTGAGCGCGCCACTGCACTCTAGCCTGGGCAACAGGGTGAGACTCCAACTCAAAAAAATAAAAAAATAAAAAATAAAGCAGTAGTAGTGCCCAGCAGTTGATGAGTGACTTTTTTAGATGATGTTAGTAGACTAAAACAAAAACTTTAGTGTTCCTTATAAAACATATCTGTGATACTCCTCTTTTTGACCCTCATGTATAGGAAGTCCCTAAAAATTCCTCGTTTTGTTCGCTTCATCCTGGCTTTCACATTCTGACAAAAGTTAAAAATTAGTTGGTAGCAATTAGAGAAATACACAGGAAAAACAACGGGATACAGTTGGTCCTTAAAAAATAGAAAAGTCAAAATACTACTGCATTTCTAGAGGCTTATGGAGGAACTGAGAAGTCTTAAGAAAATTGCCTGCCCTTCACTGCCCAGGTTCGACCCATAACTAAATCCAGTAAATGATACACAAATTAAAGTCCTTAGGAACACCACACAGGCTACAGCACTGGGCAGGCTGCCCCACAATCCTTCCTGGACATGATACCCAATTGGACTCAAAGCTTTTATTAAACGTATAGGCACAGCAAAATGACTCGTTTAAAATAGAGGAGATTCTGCTAAACTGTTCAAACACCCCAACTGTTTCCTCTTAAGATCAAAGAAACTATTTTGAGTAAATGTTTCCATTTTGAGACATCGACATGGTATTTATAGAAAGCTTGTGAGTCAATTTGAGGTCTGATGCCAAAATGTGCAAAGGAGTGAAAACATTGGTTGTTGTCCTTGTTACCATAAGTATAAAAACACTTCACAAAAGTCTCCAATGTTTGTGTTGCTGAAACATGGAAGACTGGATTCGAACATTTTTCAAAGGAATGGTTGGTTGTGGAAAGTATGAAGTATAGTATAGAAGTAGCTTGAGCACCCTCAGAAAGCAATGCCTCATTTGAACACATTTTCTCCATTATGGATGCTAAGATGAGAACAGGTCGTGCATGGGTATAGCCAAAGTCATCTCCATTGTTAAGTTTAGATGATCACGCATTGAATTTTACACTTACACTTGGATATAAACTTAAGAAAAAAGAAAAAGGAAAATCCACTCTCCCAGCAAGCCAGTACTTGGAAACCTATTTAAAATGCCATCCTTCTGTTCATGGAGTGGCTCTGCTTTGCCAAACTCATTTTGCTCCCTCAGTAACTAAAACTCCCAGGATAGAGTCGGAGGCCAAACTCATACTATATTAGATCCCCTTGAAAGCCAAGCATGTTAGAAGGAGAGGAAGCTTCCACCTGTTTGGTGTTCCCACCATGCAGTCCGAATTTGATGTCTTCGTTTCATACAGACTCAGTGTTAAGGCATGCAGAGGTTGTGGCCCATTTGTGGCTCACCCAGCTTTACAGGAAGCCAGGATGAGTCGGCAGGATGAGGAGAAGGAGTAAAAAGTGCTTACTCTCTTTTATCCTCCCTCTCTTCCTATTTTCTCACTTCAGAATGCCATGATGTAAAGCAAGTAGTTTTCAAGTATAATGTATACTTAAATGAGTAGCAGTGGCATACCAGGTGTGTTTGGCACCTGAAACTGCTTGGTGAAAGGCAGACACAGAGCCGCCAGGCAGCCAAACAAGCAGGAAACTGAACGTGCATGTTCCATCTCAAAGTTACATGACAGAGAGGGAGACCAGTTCAAAAACAGACTCTAAGGGCCATGAGTTTATGGGATGCTCTCAATGTGTTCAGCAGAACTGGGTCCTGGGCAGCTGCTTCATACCGCCACTTGTCACCAACACTCATACTCAATAAAACTCCCTCATAATTGATCTGAAAATCTGTCCTTCCCAAAATCCTATCCAGCCATGAAGGTTTGGGGTTATCCTGCATGTGGTTGAATGGGTGTATCAATCTGAGGGACTGTGGCTTCCTCTGCTTGTTTTACATGATGTGTCTGAAGAGATAGCAATGACATGATCTTAGTATTTATCTTTATTGTAGACTTTCTTTTTTCAACCACATTTCTTTCCTTAGTACCCTTGGCTTAAAGTGCAGTGACCTAGATTATTTTCCAAACCGGGCTGTTAAATACATTGGTAGGTCCAAACTATCAAACTGTTAAAGAAACCTATCAAGCCTCCTCCAGACAAAATAAGTGCCTTGGATTTAGTATTCCCTATTTAATGATTTGCCTAAAATACAGTCACCTTGTCTGACTCATATAGTGAAAGCTGAAGCAGGTAACATTTATTCTTAATGCATAGCTATTGCTGTGCTAGGAAAGTAGGACATTTAAGTACGTGTGTGTGTGTGTGTGTGTGTGTCCCCACATGCTCTGATAATAGTTGTGAGAGGTTGAACATTTTCATGAAGAGAGTAAATTTATTTTAGGACTTTTCAGCTATTGCAATTTATTTTTTAAAACATATATTGTACAAATACATTTTCATGTTATTTTCCAGTTAAATTTGACATAAAACAACTCCAGGTGAGCACTTCTTATTTAAGTGCTAGGGAGCTAATTAATAACTTTTGGGTAGACAAATAACTTTGTCATTAATTTCACACCTCTATTATCTGCTTATTTTCACACCATTCTGATTATATGGCAGTGTTCTGAAATCCTCCCAGGAACCCTTGACCAAATTACCCGCACTTGTTGACAGTTTAAAGAATTTGGAATAATCAGTAAATTACTTCGTAATTTGCAAAGATTTGGGAAGCAAAATTAATCTAATATTCACCTCTGAAATAATAAGAGGTGCTTTGCACCAAACTTACTAGTACTTGGCAGTCTTCTGCCAAATTTTTTAGTTGGAAACCAGCTAATTGTCCTCTTTTTAGATTTAAGATAACATAATAGGTAGTAGTCAATCTGTTCTTTTTGGTTGTAACAGTTAAGAGGATTTTAGTCTTTCTTGTATGTTAATTACCCAATTAACTTTTTAGTTGTACTGCTATCTTGGAATCAAATACCTGCAAATTATTTTAAGCTTCCTGTTAATGGCAGGAGAATGGAACTCACCAAGTACAATACTGAAAGGGGATGGCTGGGCATGGATTTGACTGGAGCTTAACAGGCAAGAACTTTTAAAAGGTGAGAGAATGTGACACATTAATGTCCCATTTTTAAAAAATCTTCTTAATGCTCCGACTCCCAAATTTGGAGCTCTAATCTCTGGCAATCTAAAACTAAGTTATCCTGTTAGGATACTTGGTGATGTTCTTAGACACACTTTGAGTTAACCCACCAATTCACACCCCAGTGCTTTTGCATTCATAAGCTGCAAAATAAATTGCTCTAAAAATAAACTCTCATTTGTTTGACACTTTCCAAAATGCCTTGGAAGGAAGGGGGAAAAAAAAAAAAAAAACCTATTCCAGAGATATGAAAGTGGGTGGGATGGAGGAGGTGTAATAAAAAGATTTTGAATTGTGTATAGGGGGAAATCAGTGTTTCCAGTAAAGTTGTTTACGAAAAAAAAATGTATAAAGGCCTGCAAAGAAACTTACTGTTCTGTGCTGAATTATTTCCCACTCTCCAGTACTATGGAAGGACTGACTTCAAGGTCCCTAGGCAAATGGTCTGTCCTTTAAAAAAGATAATGTTTCTACAGTATTCATTTCTCAGAAGGGAGTTCAATCTTTCTACAGAAGGACACCCGCAGGGTTCAAAAGCTACTATTTTTAGTGTGTGAAGTAGTAACCCTCCCCTCCCTACTGCAGCCCTTGGCTTGTCCCACTTTGGGAAGTCGTGCAAAAAGGGGCTTCCTGTTAGGCTGCGATGTGGTGTTGCAGGTGTAGGTTGGTTTTGTAGGGACCAGGCATCAGGAAGTGTCAGGTTCACTGCCCGGGGCTTGGGGTGCACTTCAAGCCGAATTAGAAATGCGGACGGGAAAGTGGCAACACAGCTTTCCCCTTGGGGAGTTCTCGGGATGGTGGTATCATTTCAGGGTTGCTAAACGCTGAGGAGTTAAGACAGAAGGGTAAAAGGACGGGACCGAGAAGGAGGGTGCCCAGGGGGAGGTTGGGGAGGGTGTAAGAGCTAGCTCACAGGACGAGGACTCCGGGGCTGAGCACCGGGCCCACTGCAGCACCGATTCCGCCCAGCGGCCGGAGGCGGCTCCCAGAGATCCTCCTCCCAGAGCCTCCTCGGCCTCCACCAAAGTAGCAACTGGGGCCAACCTTCTCCGCCCGAGCACGCGAGCGTGTGCCCTTTTGGACGGTCTGATCACTCGCAGCTCCCTTTTGCTGCAGAAGTGGCGGCCGCAGTGGGCGCTCAGCCTCCACACCCACCGCCTGT
>NW_007233031.1:122931-139117 GCF_000164805.1 Carlito syrichta
CCCTCTCTCCCTCCCAGCCGGAGTCGGCCTGCTGCCTGCGCTTCAAGCCAGCCTTCCGTTGGAAAGTGCATTTTGAGAAGCAAAATTAGCAACGATACTGAGTACACCTCAGAAAACACTCGTGGGGGTTGGGAGGGGGGCGGAGGAGAGAGACACGGGAGTGTTCCTACCTCTCCACACAGCCAAAATCACTTCCATCTTTATGTTTTCCAAAGGGGTATGGAAAGCATCTAAGCCATCAAGGGAGACTCAAGTTCCTTTAATTCTGATTATTTGAATCCTACTTAAGGTGCTGTTCAAAAAAAAAAAAATGTAAACTAGGTGTATGACAAATATGTATGGCCAGAAACAGCCTGTTAAGAGAGCAGCCACGAAATCTAGCTGGCAAACTGTATTTATGTGGGGAGGGCCATGTGTACCTAAGAAAATGTATGTCTTTTATAGACAGGCAACACATTATCTTTAAATAGTTTTTGTGTGTGTGTGCAGAAAGTTGCCTGCTTAAATCATACTTCAATTTTTTTGCTTGCTTCTGCACCCATTAATTGAAAGAACATTACATTTCCTGCCATTTTCTTCTCATCTTCACATCTCACCTGCACCACAATCAAACCTGACAAAACAGCAAATTTCTTATTTTCATCAACATGTAACCCAGCTTCCTACCTCCCGGGAAAATCTAAGGACTTGGGGCAGAGCTGCTGATTTATTTTATTTTATTTGGGGTAAAATACAATGTACAAAGTAGTACAAACCATCACAAAGAATAATAGAACAGACTCTAGTGTCCTCAAAGTTAATAAAAATTGGCTTTTTATCATATTTGTGAGCTAAGGATTTTGGAGAAGTGAAACAGACCCTCTCATTTTCTTTAGGTAAATGAATTGAAGTTATGCCAGCTTATTTTCATTTTTATAAGTAAATTGACATAAAAATGCTAACACTAATTCAGAAATTTACATTTACAAGCTTCATCTTAATTTCAAAAAAATAAAACTACCTTCTCTACTACATAGCATTTGAAATGATCTTATAAGTAATAGATGTAGATTTATGTAGTTGAGCCTTGACAGAAGAGACTGGTTTTAAAGAATGTCAACTCCTTGATTGTCAGTTGTCAAAAACTGAAATTGCAACAAACAACTTTCCCACTCCTAAAGTTTTCTAATAGTTAAGAAGCATTTCAGGATGCTAAAATTTGTGTCCAATATTCTGACCTTTTGGGAAACATCAGTCAAGTTCAGATATGATAGAAGAAGAATTTAAAACCAGTAAATTCTATTAATGTTAAGAAATTGGACAGCTAAATAGTGACGGTCTTGATGTGTCAAAAGAATCATGTCACACAGTTTTAAAAAAATATATTTAGATTAACTGCAGTCTTAAAAAGTTTGGTAAGTAAAAAAAGAGGAAATCCTAAAAGTACATAAATTTAATACCAAATGACTTATTAAGAAGAAATAGACAGAAAAAAAATGAAGAGTAGCATTTTGTCTTAAAACAGACAAAATGGGATTATTGCTAAATAATTAGGAAATAATTTTTTATATCAATCAGAGACAGATATCATATGTAGCTTCTGTAACATTTTGGTGTTCTCTGGAGGGTTCCAAAATATCCCCATATATTACCACTGAGCAAATACCAGAGAAACAGTTGACTAAAAAATATTCTCCATTAGCCGGGCTCGGTGGCTCAGCCTGTAATCCCGCGCCTTTGAGAGGCTAGGGTGAGTGGATTGCCTGAGCCCGCGGGTTCGAGACCCGCCTGGGCAGCGAGACCTCATCTCTACAAAAAATCAAAAAATCAGCCGGGCGTGGTAGCGCATGCCTGTAATTCCAGCTACTCGGAAGGCTGAGGAGGAAGGATCGCCGGAGCCCAGCAGGTCGAGGCTGCGGTTGCCAGGAGCGGCCACTGCACTCCAGTCTGGGCGACAGAGTGAGACTCCAACTCAAAAAAAAAAAAAAAACAAAAATTCTCCATCAAGATCTTCCAAACTTACCAGGCTCTAAGGTTATGCAAAAATTTGTTGAATTTCTTGAGGTATTTCACTAGTAAAATTTGGGGAGTTGTGCTGAAAGTATTGAATCTTCTTATACACTAAGTTTGAATAAAGACAATTGTTCTCCAAACAGCTCTTCTCATATTTTCAAATTTGACTTTCTTTGCTGCATTGTGACAGTAAATTTGTTCCCTAATGAAATAAAGGATGACTGCTGGAAAACTATGGTTTCCTTCAATGCATGTTAGTGGGATACTTGTTACTTCTTTGTCCTGTGACCTAAGGAACAACAAAAAAGATAATTAACTGTGAGTAATATTAATTTCAATTCTATTATGCCAAGCTATATGCAAGTTGCTTCACATAGTTTATGCCATTTAAAGAAAGAAGTAATCTTTTTTACAATGTATGACATTTTTGTATTTCTAGGTTTCTTTTCTATATTTCCTGATACATTATCTACTTATATTACATAGGCTAGCATTCACATTATTAGACAAGGCAATTATTTTTGCCTGATAAATATTACTAATAGCAATCTGGGTTAGTTTTGGTCCAAAGGACACAAAATTTTTGATGGATTCAGAGTGGCCCAATTCAGTCATTCATCCAATGTTTATCAAGCATCTGCTCTGTGAAAGTAACTTTACAAAACTCTATGTTGTTGAACCAGGTTTCCAATTACTCATAAAACCAAGTGTAGTCCAAGAGTTAACCTAGATTTCTGGGACTCCAGATCAGGGAATACCCAAAGATAATGATTATGATGATTATGCTGATCTGCATTCCAGATCATTATTTACGTTATCTTTTGAAATATATCAAAATGTTTGCTTACCCTTTGCCATGCTACATTCAAATCAATATTAGATGACAAAAATGAAGACTATTTGAAAGAAAATATTAAAATGCATGTAAGTGGAAATAAAATAAGGAAAACGTTATTGAAACTAAGAATTTACAGAAAAATTGTAGTACGTAGGTAGAAAAAATCTGCAAGACTGTATTTTCTTTATTTTGAAGATGTGGGGTACAGTTCAGGGTTAGGTATTCAAACGTTCATTATTCAAGTACCCTTGTTGATGAGGTGTGCCCTCCCCCTCTCTTGACAGTTTCCCACTACTGCCAATCCCACCCCCTTCCCCACCCACCCCGGCAGTTTCCAATTACTGCCAATCCCTTTCTTATAGTATTATGATAAGACTGTGTTTGCATAAAGTGAAAGTAAAATAAACCCAGTATTCATAATCAAGTTCGTTTAAAAGTTAGACTCATCTTCAGCATATCATAGTAAACAAATCTAAAAGTAAGTGTAATAACCAGAATTTCATGACACAATATCGTATGCATTTTATTTTAATTCAGTATTTGTGAAATTTCATGAGATTCGTCATCAAAAATCTGTGAAACTATTATTGTATGTTTTTTTCCCATTTGCTTCCAATTTTTGCTTTTCTATTTCACCATTCCTTTTAGTAATAAAAACTCACCCCCATCACAGTTTTGGAAGGATACAAGGGAACCCAAATAGAGAATATAATTTTAGCCCCCATTATAGTTAAGTATAGTCCTGTGACTATACTTATCGATTCTGACCATTGAGATATGTGCAGAAGTGACATGTACTTCTTACTGGTCACGTTCTTCAAAGAAAATTGCTTGCCTTTCACTTCTCTTTTCCATCCTTCCTGGGATCTGGGAAGTAATGGTGTGAGCTGCTTCCACAGCTTGGACAAGAACACACACCAAGAATGGTGAAGTATTAAGATACAAGAAACCTGGGACCGTGGGCAGAGCCACCCACCTATCCTAAGTCACCCACCTGCCTCTGCACTGTTAGATGGCACAGAAAGCAACTTTTATCTTGTTTGAGCCTGTCTTAGTTCTTTCTCACTGCCACAACAAAACACCAGAAACTGGGTAACATTTAACAACAGAAATTTATTTTGCACAGTTCTCGAGTCTGGGAAGGCCAAGATCAAGTCTCTGGTAGTGTCTCGTGTGGGCTTGCTTCCATCCAGACAGCACCTTTTAGCGGTGTCCTCCTCACATGGTAAGAGGGGATAATGAGTTCCTTTGGCTTTCTTCTATAAGGGCACTCATTCGTGAGTACCCCATGCTTCTGATCTCATCACCTCCCAAGGGTCCCCCCTGTCAACACTATCACATTAGGCATTCAGTTTCAAAATATGGATTTGGGGGAGACACATTCAGGCAATAGCATGGTCACTGTGTTTTTGTGTAAATTTGTTATAGCGGCTTATCCTCTCTGCTATCTTTTGGGCTGACCTTATTTTGGGGTTTTGTATTTATTTTAAAAGATTAGAGAATGTAAGTACTTAGCATATACCTATATCTTTATTCACAGTCTGCCACTTTCCTTTCCATTCACTGTAGTGACTACTTATCTCTTCGCTGCCTCTTACAAGCCACTGTTGCTTATCCTCAGCACCAGTGCAAATAATCCATTGTCAGATCTTACTTCCCCTGTCTCGTTCTCTGCCCTACTTCCTGCTCATCAAATGTAACCTATGGCAGTTCAGCGCTTATGATCACAACTATAAAGCTTTGAACACTGAAAGAAGTAGAAGGGAAGAGGAGGAAGTGATTGAAAGAGTTGGTCATAAAGCGACTAGAGACAGAAAAAGACCAACGTGAATACAAGGACCTCAGGGTCTATATTTACTTTATAAACCTCTTTGCAAAAGATGAAGCTTTATGTTGTTTGCACACTTATGCTTCTACTGTTGGTGCTAATGATTTTCTTCACCCTGTGAGTGAATGATTTAAAATTTCGCATCCCTGTGATTAATTCTAAATGTAAGTACTAATTCTAAATTTCACATGAGGACCTTGTTCCTCTCTCCATGTTCCTACATTGACCTAGGACATAGACAACCTCTGCTCCTCTCTCCTGAAGGGAATGGTCTGGGAAGATAACTTTAGCCCTTCTGCCCTTCACTTTCCAACTTCTCAGTGAAGGAGGAAGAACTTAAGCCGCCCAGACCCTTCTGTTCTCTTCATCTTTGTGATCTTCCCGCCTGCAAGAAGTTTTCAAACTCCTCAGCTGCAGCTCCTCTGTTCAAGAAGACTTGAATCAACTCAGAGGATCAAGGCTTGAAGCCTTGATTCAAGCCTTGAATCAACACATACCCCTTTTCATCTTACCATATCAGTGTGCTCTGATTCGCCTCCAGTGGCCAGGATCACCATCTCTGAGCCAGAGAGATTTTTATTCAAACCACAGAAGTCCCCTTTATCTGGACAAGTCACAGAAAAGACTAGGAATTAACACTCCCTAGGAGAATTTTCCATCACTAAGTACTCCAGCTCTCTTGCCTCTTGGGAAGTATAATGATGAACATTTGTTTTTACATCCATTCACAATGTTTCCCTGTGGGATTAAGACACAGTCTCACACTGGGGTAGTTGGTTTATCACCACACTCTCAGCTTTTCCCCTCCCCTACATCCATTCCCCACTCACCTGATGTATTCCTTTTCAAATAAACTACTTGCACTAGAATCTTTGTCCTCTGAGTGAAAGCAAACCAGGACAGCACTGAACAAATAAGGCAGGGTTTTTGGGTAAATATGCCTGTTCTCTAGAAGCAAAGTCTTTCTTGGACGGTCGTTGCAATTTCCAGATGGGGGGGGGAGTATCTCAGGAGACAAATTATTGTCCGCTGGTCAAATTTCCATCCCCTAAACAACATTTCCATTACTATTTAAACTAATATTTGTATTTCCAGATTTCTAACTCATCTGGCCATTTTTCCTCCTTGAATCTGAATTTAGGAGTAAGAGGGAAGTGGCAGAATTAATGATCACTTCTTAAGTACTCCCCCATACTAGAAAATAATATAAGAAAAAAAACTTCTTCTTTGTTCTTCTGATGTTCAGAAAGGATAATAATCAACAGTGAAGAACCTGCCAAGAGATGCAGGTAAAAGCAGGTGAATTCCCTTGAGTCCTCAGAAATATGAGCTTCTCTTGGCACCTTGCCATGAGGCGTCATTTCTCACTGAAATGAACTTTATCTCAGCCCAGCCCCAGTCCCCATTACAGACTCAGCAAAGTCCAGAGGACCTCTCTTTGTATCCTCTGAGACAGGTGGGAGGAACCTTTCACAAGTAGGATTGACCCTAAGCAATTTGGTGACCTATGTAGCATAGCCCTTCGTACCTATTTTCTACCCCGTGCCTCATATTAATAAACATAATAAACTTTCTTTAATGTGATTTAAATTTCAATATGAATCAAATACCTTGACTAAAACCAAATAAAAACAATGGTAATGTTTAAAAATGACTTTAAGCTATACTTATTTTTTATATTTTATACTTTATTATATATTTTATAATTTATACTTATATCTTCTCCCCACCAACTCTAATTTTTGTTATGTCTTATTCTATGAAAGTATGCTCCCAGTTGAAAGTCACTATTATCTTTAAGGTATTCTAAGGGCAGACTACATTTCTTAATTTCTATATTTATTGAATAGGACAACTTGGGATGTCAAATTTTAAGTTTACAGGAAAAATGTGTCCACTGACTTTTTTCAATTTGAGGAGAAATTTATAGATTCCAAACTTCAGAATATTATTTACTCTGAACGATAGATTATCAAATTTGGATAATGTGGGAGAAGAAGAACATTATTGAATATGTGCCCAAATAGAAGAGAGGCATCCCTTTATATGATGAATTGTCTGTGGTCAACTCAGCACCAACATCTGGTCCCAAGTTCACCTGAAAAAGCCAGGAATAAATTTCCCAGAATACCCCTTCTGTGTGGTTGCAGGATAGCTTTATCCAATGAGAGGCCTGCAAATGAGATGTGAACAGCAGAACAGAAGAGGCCGTTATTTTCTAAAGACAGTTGCTGGGGCCAGTGTGAGATTCACAGTCAATTCCTGGCACATCCCTTAGAAACATCACTTTGCTGCTGCAGATAGAAATCCCAACCACTCCCACTCAACTCTTGAGCCCATATGCTTTCAGTGCTTCCGGCTGAGATTATGGATGATCTCTGACTTTTCAACAGACTGAACTCCCTAATTCCTATATTAAATCACTCTGAAACCAGAAAACATCAAATGACTTTAGTACGCCTGACTGATCCCAAATGGATACATAGTGTTTTCTCTGCCTAGGGTCTAAGCCATTACAGGCACCTGGCACCTTGTTGATAAAGAATTTGAGTTTGTGATGATTTACTTGATACCTAGGCTGTCAGTATGACAATGAGAACTTCAGTCCAATATCCACATTTTATCGCATGTGATTAAACAGGTAAACAGAGATTATTTCCTTCTGTGATTGTTTGCTGAGCATCTCAACATGGGCTTCCAACAGACTTCTTTTTGGAGAAAATCAATTTGTATCAGTAGCACTTTTCCCTTTGAAATGAAGAAAATGGCTTAGGTGAGCTTATTTCTTATATTTCCCCCCAAAAAGAGATTCATAAATCAAATTTAACTCTAACATTTGAAAATATATGAAATTATTTGACTTGTAAACTGACACTTTCTGTCATAAAGTTAGAATGTGTCATTCATAAAGCAGTTCATCAAAATAAATGTAAAAATTGAAATTCAAAAATTGTGTCATAGATTACTAACTAAATGAAGAAAATGCCAACGCAGAGGGAATTTATATTCCAAAAAATAAATGGCACAAGTCTGTTGGACTATCAGTTTCCAAAGGTCAAAATTCAGGTTTTTTTAACTTGCTTAATACAGCACCTTAATAATCTCAGTTGTATACATGTTTAATTTTTTGTGTCCTGAATACTTCATTTCCACATAAATTTAGATTCTGGAGATTATGATTAAAAAATCTTGTTTCATGTCAATAGATATATTCATGAGCATTTACAATATTGTAGATTTAAGTACACATAATTGAATTGCTGTCTATGAAGGTGTGAAAAATACTTAAAATGTTGTATTTGAACATTGATTTTTGTTTAATGTATTATTGGCATCTGGACAATAATGCACTTTTACTTTATTACTGATATGATTGAGATAAATAATAGAATACACACATGTATGGTGGTTCAGAATAACTACAACTTATCATTGACTTAGTTTTAATTTTTAAAATAAATTTGACAGTAAACAACACATCAAGCTTATCACAACTAATATTTTAGATGATTTTAGCTAATTTGTAATTTGGATTAACTTGAAAAAAAATACATGAAAACTACATTTCAAATTCAATATCAATCATTTTCCCTTAGTTGATACATATTTTTCAAATTCTTATACACAGTATATATTTTTTGTTTACCTTTTAAAATAATCACATGCTTTATATAGATATCCTCATATTTTTGGATGTATTTGTTTTAAAGGTCCATTAGTAAATTAAGCTTGATGTTATTCCATTAAGGTAATCTTTTAAAGTAAGGTTTTCAAATATATTCAGACAGTGGAATATTGGAAGTCATGGTGCTCAATGCCCAGCCACATGGAATAGTGTTGCAGTAAACTTAATGTTACTAAACATACTTTTGTGATAAAGTTTTTATCATCTTTGTCAGATTACAGTATGAACATTGGTAGCAGCAGGCACCAAAATATCAAGTAGAATTTAGAAGCAAAGGTAAAACTGAATTTTAAAAAAATCTACCAATAATGTTTGTATTTTATTTCATACAGTATGGGTGAAAGACCACTACATGCAGCAAACCACCAGTTTAACTCTTGAACATTGAAACCTGAAAGGCAGCAGCTGACCCAGGAGACATGAGTCAGAACTAAAATGTAGCCTGCCTCCTTTTGCCCAGTCAATGCCCTAGCAAAGTGACAAGACCCACTCAATAATAAGGACATTTTTTTTCTCATTGGTTCACCCTAAAGGGGCTGCTATGTCCTATTTGGTCCTTCAGAGGTAGTGCCATTTTCCAATTGGTCAGCCCAGAGGATATGCTTTCTCTAATTCGATCAACCTGGAAAAGATGCCATTTTTCTAATTGATCCATCCCGAAGATAATTTTTGTTCCCCTAATTGCCCAGAGCCCTGATTGCTTGGCCTTTCTGCCTATGTCCTCACAGGCTAAGGCAATCCATGAGAAGTATCCATGAGACCAAGGAGTTTCATCTTCAGAGAGGCGTCCAACTTCTGGATTAAAGACAAACTCAGATGCAACAGGAAAAGTGATTTTTGAATACAGTATGAAGTTTGAAATGGATTGATTTGTAGCCTATTTTCCAGGAATTCCTGGCTGAATATGGAGGGTCCAGTGAGAGGGACATCAAAGTGACTTTTTTTTTAAACTCTGTTCATTAAAATTCTCAATAAAAAGTTAGTTCCACTCATATGGGCTTAAGCAATGACAATTTATCTATCGACGGCAATATGGGCAGGGTGAAAAAAAAACTGACAAGTGATATTGAGGTTCACCAGACACGAGCAACAATAGGAAAACATTACCACTCTTCTGTTGAAGAGAGAAATGGAAGACATAATGTGAGGGGGACCCCAAAATTGTTATTTATTAAAAATTGCATATTTACTCTCACATGTTTAAACTTCAGTCATCTTCAAAGTACTCTTCATTTGATGCAATACACCTATTAAGATGTTTTTCCCACTGTACAGAACAGTTTTTTGACTCATCTGTTTTGATGCCTTATAGTGCTTCTGCGGATTTTTTGTTTCACCTCTTCCACAAGGGTAAACTGTTGCCCTTCGAGGACTTTTTTATCCAGGGAAACGCACAAAAAATAAACAAAACAAAAAACATCACTTGGGGTAAGATTGGGTGAATAGGGAGGGTGGGGCATAGCGGCCATGCCCTTTTTGGTCAAAAATTGCCGAACACTCAGCTGTTTGTCACGGCTTGGAATATTTCTTCCACAAATCATGATGCAACCTTCTCAAAACTTCCAGACCAAAACGTTTGCTGACCGTTTAATGCCGAGGAATAAATTCTTAGTATACTACAAGGGGCCCATCCTTCAAAAGATAATCCTGTTTTGTGGGGGGTCCCCCCTCATATTTCTGGGTTACAGGATGAATCAAAATAGTAGAAGAAGAAGAGACTGACATTATGAGCTATATGGGCTCATGGAAAAAGCCACTTCCAAGATTAAAGTGAAGGGGCAAAGAAGACATGAGCGGGGGGGAAACACCTTGACTTTTCTTCTTCCAACCTCTGTTTTCCAGCTGCTACCTCCCACTGCCAAACCCAACTGAAAGAAGAGGACCAGAAAGCCAGGTTGATGTAGTTTTGAAGATCCAGGCTCTGAAGGCACAGAGCAGAAAAGGGCAGATCATGGATCTACAGAGCTAACAGAGAAGAAATTACAATGTGGGATGCTACCATCACAACATATGATGATAACAATGACAACCAATGAAGGTGAAGATAGATAGATTTAGTGATTTGTGCTATGCACTGTGCTAACCCCAATCTTGTGAGGTAGGTACTCATATTCCTCATTTTACAAATGAGGAAACTGAGAAGCTAAGTAACTTGCCCAGTGTGGTATGTGGTACACAGCCAGTAAGTACCCTTTTTGTGGAATACATTCAGTATGTTCTGCTTTGGGACACATGCCACACAGTATAACACAAAATCAGAGAGCTTGGTGTCGCTTTTTATGAGGAAACAGCATAGTCTTGGCACCTGATGTCTGTCTTTTGATCAGTTCAAGATGGCTGCAAAATGAATAACATAGGTATCCCCAAGAATACTTCGCTAAGAATCATTTTTAAGGTACCACCTGTGAAATCCTAGTCTATTTATTTATTTATTTATTTATTTATTTGGAATCTCACTCTGTCACCCAGGCTGGAGTGCAGTGGTATGCTCACAGTCACCACAGCCTTGACCTACTGAGCTCAGGAAATCTTTCCACCTCAGTCTTCCAAGGAGCTGGAACTACAGACACACGCCACCACGTCCAGCTAATTTATTTATTTATTTATTGTAGAGATGAAGTTGCCAAATTGCTCAGGCAATCCTCTCACCTCGGCCTCCCAAAGTGCTGGGATTATAGGCGTGAGCCACCGTGCCTGGTCAAAATTCTAGTCTTTACTAAAGACAAGTTGCGATTGTGATGTTATTTTTAATCTGAAGGATGGTACTCTGTGCCACGTAGAAACCATCATAGTCCCTGAACCCTGATATATAAGCCCCCTAAATTGTAAGTCATGGATACATTTAGTGCCTGTCTTCAGCTTTAATTTCCCTCACCATCAAGTCTATATCACAATGTTAGGGATCAATGGCTAATTGAGCATTTACTACATGTCAGGCACTCTGTTGAGTATAAGTGGATATTTTACAGTAACAATGAAACAGAAAACCATTTTATAACTAAGAAGACTGAATTTCAAAGAGGTCCAAGGATTTGCCCACAAAATTCTAGTCAGTAAATTGTAGAGTCAGAATCTCGGGCAGGTGTTGCCCTTCTACTGCTCGAATTTCCTTTATGCAGTCCTGCTCTGAGCCTTTGAGTCATGAGTTTTCTGAGTCTGGGAAGTCAATGGAGGAGGCAAACTGGCTTAGAACACTAGGTAAATTGCAGAAAAGCTGCAGAATGAAGAAGATAAAGAAATGGACATGGTAGAAGATTTCTTCTGTGACCCAAGGAATCCACGGTTGGGAAGAGCTCCAGAGAAGAAGAGCTGGACCCAAAAGGACCATTTAATTGTAAAAGCCATATGGATTTAGGGAACACTATGGAAGCAAGAAATACTAAAATTGGCAAAGCCATACTGAAGTCTTTACATAAATAGTAAGGTCTAAGAATAAAGTTGTTTGGTTAGCATTTTTCACCCCTCCAGTCTTCAAAATTGAACATGATTTTATGATCCTTATTTTTTTTTAACCAAGGTATAACATACACACAGAAAAGTGTATGATCTTAAATGTACACTTTTTAAAAAATATGTATTTCTATTTTGACATCTACTATGCACATAATAACATAGAACATTTGCTGCACCCCACAGGAACTTTGTGTGCCTTTTCAGTAAACCTACTCCCACAGGAAACTACTATTCTGATTTCTTTTACCATGGATTACATTTTCTTGAGGTTTGTACAAATGGAATCATAAATGTACTCTTTGTGGCATCCTTAGCTCAGCATTTTATCTGAAAGAACTACCCACGTTGTTATGTGTAGCAGTAGTTCATTCTTTTTATTACTGTGACTTATTCCTTTGTTGAATATACCACAATTTATTTGCCTACTCTGTTGTTTATGGACTTTAGGTACGTTCCATGTCAGGATAATGAACATCTTTGTTCATATCTGGGTAGACATGGCAACCCATTTTCATTGGGCAGTCACCTAGATTACAGGTTAACCATACATTTAGCATTAATACATACTACCAGTTTTTTAAAATGACTGAAAATTTACAGTCCCATCAGCAGCAATATGAAAGTTATAGTTTTTTCTATACTCTTACCAACACTAGAGTTACCTTTCTTTTTATTTTAGGTGTTTCAGTGTAGTGGTACCTCACTGTTGTTTTAGTTTGAACTTCCCTGATGAGTAATCATGTTTATCACTTTTTTATATGCTTACTCACCATTTGGATATCTTCTTTCATGATGTGCCTTTTCAAGTTATTTGACTATTTTTATCAGATTGCCTACTTTTTATTAAGGATCTGTGCAAGACCCTTATAATGTGTGTACACACTTTTGTTATGTATATCTATGACAAATACTTTCTTCCAACCTGTGACTTGTCTTTCAGTTTTCTGAGATTGTATTTTAATTATCAAAAGTTCTTAATTTTTAACAAACTATTTTCCATCTTTAATTTTATTGTATCAGTTTATACTGGCCTCATAAAATGAATTAAAAAGAGAGCTTGCCTTTTTTTCTTATCTGGAAAAGATTACATAAGCTTGATATTATTTATTTTTTAAATGACTGGAAAACCTTCACCAGCAAAGTCATTTGAAACTTTATTTTTCTTTGTGGAAAGGTTTAGTTACAGATTCAATTTACTTAACAAATATAGGATTCTTCTGATTTTTCCATTTCTCTTCATTTTTGCATTTAAATGTTAAGTTGTACTTTTAAGGAATTTCTTGCATTGTCTAAATGAATTGATATCAAATTGTTTAAAACATCCTTTTATGGTTTTTCATTGATTTCTTCTCCTATCTCCACTTGCCTTTTTTTGTTTGATTTGATGTTCTTTTTCTATCTTTCTGAAAGAGAAGCCTAGATTACTAGTTTTCAACCTTTTGATTTTTCTAATACATGCTGTAAATTTTCTTTTAAAAACTTCTTTGTCTACATCCTATAGGTTTTGATGTCATTTTAAAAATTCATTTAAAATATTTTTAAAGTACCTTATGATTTACTCTTTGATTCATTAGTTATTAATATGCATATCATTCAATTGTTAAACATATAGGATTTTATTGTTTATATATTGGTGCTTATTTCTAGGCTAATTCCACTACAGTCAATGGAAGATATTTATATAATTGAATATTTTTCAATATATTGAGAGTGACTTTTGACCCGCCATATTTTCTATTTTGTTAAATGTTGCATAATCTCATGAAAAATATGGTATATGTAGCAGTAATTGGATGAAGTGATCTCTAAATGTCAATTAGGTTTAGATCTTTAATACTGTCATAAAAATTATCTGTATCAGGCTTGGCACAGTGGCTCACAACTGTAATCTCAGTGCTTTGTGAGTCCAAAGCAGGAAAATCACTGGAGGCCAGGTATTTGAGACCAGTCTGGGCAACATAGCAAGACTTTTTCTCTAACAAAATGTTTGTAATCATCTATTTCATCACTGACTGATACAACTATAATGTGAACCACATATGTAATTTTTAAATTGTAGTGGCAATATTTAAAAAGGTAAAATAAGAAAGTGAGTTGATTTTAATAATATATTTTATTTGAATCAATATATCTAAAATATATCATTTTAATATTTTACTCAATTTTTAGTTACTAATGACATAGTTTACATTATTTTCTGTTCTAAGCCTTTAAAAATCCAGTATGTGTTTTACACTTTCAGTATATATTGGTTAAAATGTTATATTTTTATCTGAATTATTTGATTTATGTCGATTCATAAAGTTTACAGTAGAAATAGTAAAGTCATATATCCAAGATGTTCAAATTATACTTATACATTTTCTAGTAAATGAATTAACTACTCAAGAATAATTTTCCTGGCTGGGCTCGGTGGCTCGGCCTATAATCCCAGCAATTTGGGAGGCCGAGGTAAGTGGATTGCCTGAGCCCACGGGTTCGAGACCTGCCTGGGCAACTTGGCAAGACCTCATCTCTACAAAAAATAAAAAATTACCTTGGAACTTCAAATTTGGCTCATTCATTTGCAGTATAATATTAGTGAAAAACACAAGTCATTTTTGCCTTTGATTGTTAAGTATTAATCAAGTATATCCCTTGACCACTCTCTCCCTTCCTGTTCAATATAGTATTGGAAGTCCTGGCTAGAGCAATCAGAAAAGAGAAGGCGATCAGGGGTATCCAAAGAGGAAAAGAGGAAGTCAAGCTATCTCTCTTTGCAGACGACATGGATTGTGTACCTTGAAAACCAAGAGAATCTGCCAAAAGTCTCCTTGCACTGATAAAGGACTTTGGCAAAGTCTCAGGGTATAAAATAAATGTGCAAAAGACAATCGCATTTCTTTACACCAATAACAAACAAACAGAAACCCAAATAAAAAGCACAATCCCATTCACAATAGCCACACAAAAAATGAAATACCTTGGTATCTTCCTAACCAGAGACATGAAAGACCTTTACAATGAAAACTACAAAACATTGCTCAAATAAATTAAAACTGACACAAACAAGCGGAAAAATAACCCATGCTCATGGATTGGAAGAATTAACATTGTGAAGATGACCATCTTACCTAAGGCAATCTACAGATTTAATGCAATACCCATCAAATTACCAGCAACATTCTTCTCAGAGTTAGAAAAAACAATACAGGAATTCATATGGAAACACAAATGACCAAGAATAGCCAGACAATCCTCAGCAAAAAAAAAAAAGCAGGAGGTATCACATGACCAGACTTCAAACTTTACTATAAAGCTACAATAATCAAAACAGCATGATATTGGTACAGGAACAGGCATATAGACCAATGGAATAGAATTGAGATTCCAAACAAAACCTCAATTTCTCAACCAACTCATCTCAACAAAACCTCCATCACCCACCATTGGGGAGAGGAGAACCTCTTCAGTAAATGGTGCTGGGAAAACTGGCTAACCACATGCAGAAGATTCAAACAAGACCCCTATCTATCCTCATACACAAAAATTAACTCTAAATGGATCAGAGACCTAAATGTAAAACCTCAAACCATAAGAACCTTAGAAAATGCAGGACATACCCTTATGGAAATTGGAACTGGCATCCAATTCCTGAACAAAACCTGAAATGCAAGGGTCATAAGAGATAAAATAGACAAGTGGGACCTCATTAAACTGACAAGCTTCTGCAAAACCAAAGAAACCATCAAGAGAGCAGGGAGACAGAGCACAGACTGGGAAAAATTATTTGCCAACTCCATGTCTGACAAAAGCCTAACATCTTAGATCTACAAGGAACTCAAACGTGCTAAAAAGAAAAAAACAAACAACCCCATTATAAAGTGGGCAAAAGATATGAACAGATACTTCTCAAAAGAAGACTTACAAGCAGCCAACAGACACATGAAGGAATGTTCAACCTCACTAATCATCAAGCAGATGCAAATTAAAACTACACTGAGATACCACCTAACTCCAATCAGAATGCCCATCATCAATAACTCAAAAAATAACAGATGCTGGAGAGGATGTGGTGAAAAGGAAACACTTCTATACTGTTGGTGGTTGTTTTATTTTGTGAGTGTACAAAAAATGCAAGCTGATTTATAGTTGGCCAACAGGTAAACTAGTGCAACCTCTGTGGAAAGCAGTGTGACAATTCCTAAAAGCTCTAAATATCAACCTCCCATATCACCCCTCAATCCCCCTACTAGGAATATACCCTGAGGAACTCAAATTACTCAAAAGATGCCTGCACGTGTATGTTTTTCGCATTGTTCACAATAGCAAGAACCTGGAGCCAACCATGCTGTCCATCAAAAGAGGATTGGATTTTAAAAATGTGGTACATATACATGATGGAATACTA
>NW_007233031.1:139137-184145 GCF_000164805.1 Carlito syrichta
TGTTCTCACTCATAAGTGGACCTTGAACATCTATCGTAATACTATAAGAAAAGGATTGACGGGACAGGAAACTATGGGGGGGCAGGGAGGGGAAGGGAGGTGGGATTAGCGGTACTCAATATCTGTCTGGGGATATGGGACACCCCTCATCAACAAGGGTGACTAAACGATGCATATTTGTATCCCTAACCCTTAACTGTACCCCACAATTTTAAAATTAAAGATATGCTTAATAAAAAATCAAGTATATCCTTTATTTTAAGAAAACACTGGATTTAAAATGTAGTAAATCTATGTAAGTTTTTTCATAATTCCCATCAAGGTGTATTGGATAATAACACAAGCTTATTAATTATTATTAAATAAATTGTCATCTATTTCTTTCAACATTTCTATAAAATGGAAATTGATGATGATTCATAGCATTTGTTCATATATACCTAATGATTTTAATAATCATATCCATGACACTTTTATAATCTGCTTCAAAAGCTGGAGCACAGATGTTTGCAATATGTATCATCCAGTAGAATGAAGCAACTTCAGCCTTCTCCTATAAAATGTCAGTATACCTAATACAGCTGGAACATTGTCAGTTGTGAAAGAACTAATTTTTTATATGTACCTGAACTCCTTCTTTGAAAAATGCAAAAATTTTGAAATATTAATAACATGAGATTGACTTTTTAGAATGCAATTTGATATTTATTTTTAAAATCCTGACATATTTTGAGACAAAATATTGACAAGGTGTTAATTGGGCAGTGTTTATATTACAACTCATCTGAAGCTTAAAAACACACTTGAAATTTTAAAAATTGTGAATCAGTTGATCATATCTATTGTTAGAAACATGTTGTATTCTCCAGGCGGTTTTTTGGTAGCTTAATTGAAGATCTTTCAGTGTTTGTAAAATACCTTCTTGATTTTTTTTTTTTTTGGTATTTTCTAACCAAATTTATGGAACTGAAATAGTAATTTTTTTTGCCATGTTTCATCAAAAAAATTGTTTTATTTTGTGAGTGTACAAAAAATGTAAGCTGATTTATAGTTGGCCGACATGTAATGTAACAGATCAGATTCTGCTAAAAACTATTTTTTAAAAAATTTAGATAATTCTGATTTCAAGTGATTTTTCCACTTCCTTAGTAATGAATCAGATTTGTAATAGTTTAAATCCACTTACCTCCTTCTCATCTTTTGCACTAAGGTTGGCATATATTTCACTTTTGCATATCTTTTAAACTATGCAATTGCAATTTTAACTAATATTTATTTGCATTTATCTTTTGGTTTTTGCTCTTTGTTCTTTCTTACACTGTATTACCAGGTTTCCTTTGTCTGAAAATATCTTTATTTCAAATTCCTTTTAAGTATATTTTGGCAGGGTATAGAATTCTAGACTGATTTTTTTTAATTTAATACTTTAAATATGTAGCAATATATCATATCTTCCCTAGTTTTTTTGTTTTTTGTTTTTTTGACAAGTCAGCAGTATTCTTAGTGCTGTTCCACCGAAGGCGACGTGTCTTATTTTCTGTGTCTATTTTTATGTTATTCTCATTGTGTTTTCTTTTCTGTAATTTGAATGTGATGTGACTAGATGTGATTTTCTTTTCATTTATTTGACTTGAGCACATTGAACTTGTAGACTGATGTGTTTTAAGCTATTTGTAAAATTCTCCACAGGTTTTTGTTGAATAGTGCTTTCATTCCATCAATTTTCTCCTCTTATTCTAGGACTCTGATTACATGTTTGCTACTTCTTTTCACAATTTCCCAAATGTCTTTTAAAGTATTTTCTATATTTTCCATATGTTTTTCTTTCTGTAGGTCAGTATGGAAACTTGCTGTTTTGATAGAAACCTGTTTTCCAGACAGCAATTCTCTTCTATTGTTTTCATACTGCTATTAATCCCATCTATTGAGATTTGAACTTCAGTTATTTTATGTTTCAGTCATATAACTTCAGTTTCACTTTTCTTTACATACTCCAAGTTTCTGCTGAAATGTTTTCTCCATTACTCAATTGAACATAATAATCATATTTATTTTAACATCCCTGCCTAAAATCTTAATTAAGTGAATCCCCCATGGGTCTGTTTCTATAATATGTTGTTTATTTTGGTTTCCAGCCAATTTGTTTCTATTTGATATCATGTTTTGAATTTTTGGTTGAATGACACATTGTATATGGGAACTTAGAGAGTTATAAATGTTGTCAAGTTCCTGTAAAAAAAAAAAAAGTTTATTTTTATTCTGGAAGGTAGACAGAATACCACCAGATCATTTTGTCCCTGTCAAGCATGTGGTCCTTCTGAGATCCCAACTGATTGCCTGAGTTGTTTTTCAAGTCTCTTGTAATTTGCGTAGCTTGAATTGCAAACTCTGATTCTATTGCACTAGAAGAATGCTGAAATCTATGCTCAGGTATGTACCCTTCCTGCTGATGCATTTTATTGGATTTACTGCAGTCTTGTTCTGTAGCTGAGTAGGTTAAAATCATTCAAGGCTAGAAAATAATCTGTGTGCAGATTTTATTGTTCCTTCTGTGCATTTCTTCTCTCTGAAAAAGTTTTACCTTTCAACATCTGGCCCTTCTGACTGTCTTGAAGTCGTTTGTCTCCTCAGTCAAGAAAAACTGTTCTGCCTGTACTCACTCATAGCATGAAAAACTAGAAAGTTCTCTCAAAGGAAAGCTGTGAAAATGTAGATCTCATTCTTTCAAGGCAGTACTACTTCAAGCTTTTTCCAGCTCTTATGGATCTCCAGTGTTTTCATTGTTTTGTTTTTTGCTTAGATTTTGTCCAACTCTTATAATTGTTATTGGCAGAAGCACCAGTATAAGCTACTCTATCACAATATACACCAACTCCAGTTCCTTATCCATAAAAAGAGCTACCCAATAATGCCTTGTATTTTTATTTTTCTTTCTTTCTTTTATTTATTTATTTATTTTTGAGTTCGAGTCTCACTCTGTCACCCAGACTGGAGTGCAGTGGCCGCTCCCAGTCACCACAGCCTCCACCTGCTGGTTTCGGCAATCCTTCCACCTCAGCCTTCCAAGTAGCTGGAACTATAGGCGTGCGCTACCACGCCCAGCTAATTTTTAATTTATTGTAGAGACAGGTCTCGCCGAGTTGCCCAGACGGATCTCGAACCTACGGGCTCAGGCAATCCACTCGCCTTGGCCTCCCAAAGTGCTGGGATTACAGGTAGAGCCACCGAGCCCAGCCAATGCCTTGCATTTCTTGTTGCCTTAGAATGTTTTTCTTTCATCTTTTTTTCTAGGTTTCCAGTACAATACATATTAAGTTGTATTTTTATTTAACTCTAAACCCAGGAAAGTATCTAAGCAATACCAGAAATCCAGAAAACTTGATACTATTTGGAGAAGTTTTGATAGTTGTAAACACGTCCTATAAATTAAAAATATTTAGCACTTAGAGAATTTTTTTTAATGTAGGATGACATGTCATAGTAACTTTTATTCCTCCTCTATTTCCTGAAAGTTCACCAGCTGCATTTCACAAAATGCAGATAGTTTTGATAGACAGGAGAAAGTCAAATTAGGTTGGGGCTTGTAGAATGTAGAGAGAGACTTGATTATGTACTAAGTTTTACAAAGAATAAACTGTCATTATACAAAAAAGGTATTACACATAAAGAAAATAGAAATAGCTAATAGAATCTATACAAATATTAAAATTAGTATATGAGTTTAGAAATGTCCCTAAATTTGTAGTCAATATACCAAAAAATTGGATAAATAATACTCTTTACAATACCACCTGAAATATCATCTATATAAAAATAAATCTGGCTGGGCATAGTGGCTCACCCCTGCAATCCCAGCACTTTGGGAGGCCAAGGCAAGAGGATTCCCTGAGCCCAAGAGTATGAGACCAACCTGGGCAACCTGGTGAGACCTACTCTACAATAAATCAAAATATTAGTCAGACATGGTGGCATGCACCTGTAATCCCAGCTACTTGGAAAGTCAAGGCGAAATGATCACCTGAGCCCAGAGGGTCAAGGATGCAGTAACCATGATCTTGCCACTGCACTCCAGCCTAGGTGATAAAGTGAGACTCAGACTCAAATAAATAAATAAATAAATACATCTAATAAGGGATGTGCAAGACTTCACACAATCCTATTAAAAGATTTATGAAAAATAAAGATCTAAATACATGGAAAGATACACTGTATTAGTGCGATTGAAGACTCAATGTTGTAAACTTGTCAGTTTTACACAAAGTTTAATGGCAATTTCTTATAAAACTAGTTTATTTTTTAATGAAATTATAAAGTTGATTTTAAAATTTATATGGAAATATATAATATATAGTCAAGGCAATCCTGAATGATAAAACTAGAGGAATCACATGATCAGAAACGAAAGCTCATTAAAAACAGTAGAAATTAAGATAAGAAGTTATCAATAATAACCAAAAGGTCAACAGAAGAAAGCAGAGAATCCAAAATGAGACCCATAGTTATGCTATTAGCTGACATGACAAAGTGGCAATGTCCCACAATGGAGAAGATAATTTTTTCAATAAATTGTGTTGGATTAATTGTAAACACATGTTGAAAAAAGGTAGATTAATCCCCAAGTCATCCTTTACACAGAAATCATTCCAGAATGACTTCAAAAATGAAATGTAACAGGTAAAATAATAAAACTTTCTGAATAAAACATAGAAAAATACTTTTATGGCCTTGGTGTATACAACAATTTTTTAAACAGTACAGGACACATAATAACCATGAAAGAAAAATATGTACTATAACAATAATAGCTTCTGTTCAAAAACTCACTATTAAGACAGCAAAAAGACAACCAACCCACAGAGTTAGAGAAGTTATATGCAAAACATATACCTAACAAAAGACTTATATTCAGCATACATAAGGAATTCTTACAAATCAATAAGGAAAATTTAGATAACACAGCAGAAAAGTGGGAAAAGACTTGAACAGGTACCTCACAAAAGAGGATATCCAAATGACCCCATGGAACATTTGAAAATGTTCTCAAAATCATTACTCAGTATTTAAAAGGTATTGAAATAGCATCATACTCCCCAAAAAGAGTTTAAATGAGTGTATATCAGTATGAAAATTAAAAGACAAAGTATCAGGAAAATACCAATTGGAGTATTTATACACTGACTGAATGAATGGGAGTACAAACTGAAAAACTAGTTAGGAAGATTGTTTGTCAGTATTAGCTAAAGCTGAACATAGGCATACTTTGAGTCAGTTATTCCATACCTATATATCTATATACCTAGTAGAATGTGCTCATATATTCCCCAAGAGTGATGCGCAATAACACTCTTAATAATATCAGCTGTGTTATTAGCACAAAACAAGAAGCCAGCCAAATGGCCATCAAGAAAAGAACGAATTTTGTTATATTCACAATATAACATTTTTGTTCTATTCACAGAGTGGAAAAGTGTATAGCAATGACAAGGAAAAACTACAATTATGCTTATGTAGACTTTTGAGTAAATTTCACAAACATAATAATGGTCAAAAGAACACAAAATAGACACAAGTGGTACATACTGTATAATTTCATTTATATAAATATCAACTGCAACAAAACCAATCTATGCTGTTAAAAAATAATCTACTTCCTGGAAGTGATTAGTAGAGAAAGGTGTCTGGACTGCTGGTGGTGTTCTATATCTTGCTCTGAGTGCTGGTTATGCAGTTGTATACGTGTTTTTAAAATTCACTGAACATTTATGATTTGAGTACTTCTCTAGATTTTGGTATACTTCAATTAAAAACTAAAACAAAAAGCAAATACAAGAAGAAAAAAAAAACTCTTGCAAACCATTTATGTATCTTGGTATCTACACAGCAATAATGCTCCTTTATCTTACAATCTGCGCTGATGCTGCATTCTATTCTGAAGTCTAAACCATTCGACAGAAAGAACCATTCTCGGCAGATTTTCATCCTGAAGCGTTCCTGGCTGTGGGGAACAGTTTTGTGGACACAGCTTTGAGAGTCAGAGTAGGAAACAAAACAAACAAACAAAAAACCCTCAGGAAGAGCCATGGTCCAGGATAGGTTACTTTTGGTGACTACAATTATCTGGTAAATACCCAGTGCCTATTCAGAGAGATCAAAGAAGGGTTAGTGGAGGTGGTCATGCCCGAAATAGCAAAACACATTTCATTAATCCAATTCAATAATATTACTCTAATGGAAAATATGCCTCTAAAAAAATAGATGATGATGATGATGATGATTATTTGAGACAAAAACTCACTCTTTCACCCTGGCTGGAGTACAGTGGCATGCTGCTCACGGCCACTGCAACCTCAACCTGCTAGGCACAGGCGATCCTTTCACCTCAGCCTTCCAAGTAGCTGAAACCATAGGTGTGCATCACCATGTCCAGCTAATATTTCTATTTATTATAGAGATGAGGTCTTGCCATGTTGTCCAGGCTGGTCTCGAACCCACAGCCTCAGGTAATCCTCTCGTCTCTGCCTCCCTAAGTGCTGGGATGACAGGTGTGATACACCACACTCAGCTGGATAGATTATTTACCAGAGGTAAATTAGCCTTAGGAATGTTTTATATTTAAATATGACAGTATTAGTTTTTAATAATTTAGGAATGTATTTCAACAACTCACTCGGAGGGGAGAATATACACTAACTCAGAGCTTTCCTATGTGATGATGATGGTGAAATAATAATAGCTAAATTTTCCTGAGCATGTGCTAAGTACTAAGCACATTATTAAGTGATTTATATGTTTCATTAAAAGTACTATTATGAATACTTTTCTTGCTAAGAAGAAAACTGAAGTTTGGAAAGGTATGAGAGTTTCTCTCAACATTACTCATCTTAATAGAGCAGAGAGACACTACCCAACATTAAATTTCAAGGGTGATACGTTTTGTTACTACTTTGAAAATCAATAAATATTTGGCCCTCAGAGGGTTTCTCTACACATTAATGTGCTCGGGTATCAACAAAACAGCTACTTATACAAAGTAGTTATTTCCAATCAATTTACAAAGATGGGTCTCAAAGATAAACCATAGAGTTTAGATAATGTGCTTGATAATATTCCAAATAAGTTATTTGTCATTTCTTAAAAACTAGGTGCTAATAACTGAAAAGTTTTAAATTATTTATATGAGAGTCTATTCTCAAGCACTGCATCCCTCCAACCTACTGTATGCCATTTTCTGTTCCTAAAGAATTATTTATGTTAAACATCTGAAAGTCAGCACTGAATGTCATTTAACTCAAAGTAGAGTATACTCATCTGTAACTGAAGTATTGAAGATTAATAGTTCTGTTTATTTAAAATAATCTTGTAAATCTATATCATGTATACCTGCCAATTTTATCTCCAAAATTTAGCCAGCCAATTCATTAGAATTTGGCACGCCTCTGTGAGTATTAGAAAATCTATTTCTGAGACTCTAGAAGAATTCAACTTTGTCTGTAGGAGATCAAATGCTTTAGTCTGCCCAGGATGCCATAGCATAAAACCACAGACTAAGCAGCTTAAACAATAGAAATGATGTATTTTCTCACAGTTCTAGAGGCTATGAAGTCCAATATCAAAGTTCCAGTCAATTTTGTTTCTGATGAGTGTTTGTTCTTCTCCTGGCTTGTAGATGGTGGCCTTTCCTTCATGCCTGGGAGGGAAAGAGAACTCTCTGAAGTTTCCTCTCATAAGCTCACTAATACCAGCATGAGAACCCATTCTCATAAACTTATCTAAACCTAATTGTCTCCCAAAGGCACAATCTCCAAATACCATGACTTTAGAAATTAGACTTTCAACATATGAACGGGGTAGACACAGATATTCAGTCTATAACAGCAACCAAAGAAAATTTTAAAACTCAGACCATTTCTATTCTATCTTTCTCTCTTTCTCTCTAATGTGTAACTTGCATCATAAGAATCCACATACACGCAACCACTTAAGTTTAATTCCTCCTAAGATGACCATTTGCTTTTCTCATGTCAAAAAACAAAACAACACAAAACAAAACAAAAACAAGCCAGGCTCGGTGGCTCAGCCTGCAATCCTGCGCCTTTGGGAGGCTGAGGTGAGAGGATTGCCTGAGTCTGCGGGTTCGAGACCCGCCTGGGCAGCGAGACCTCATCTCTACAATAAATCAAAAAATCAGCTGGGCGTGGTAGCGCGTGCCTGTAATTCTGGCTACTTGGAAGGCTGAGGCGGAAGGATCGCCGGAGCCCAGAAGGTCAAGGCTGCGGTGGCTGGGAGCGGCCACTGCACTCCAGTCTGGGCGACAGACTGAGACTCCAACTCAAACAAAAACAAAAACAAAAACAAAAACTGAAAAGGCACAGTGCTGTCTACAGAAGAGAATTTGGGGGATATCTCTTTTAAAATGCTGGGTTTAGAGTTGTAAGGGTAAGCATATAGTACAGGTTTGGATCACTTCCCAAAAAATGGTGCTGAGTAAAATTCTATGAGTTTTGACTTTTAGTTTTTCCAAGGCTGACAAATCATTTCTGTTACCTCTTCTCCACCACCCCCATCCACAATAGGATTATAGAAAGTAGGAAAGTTAACCAGCAAGTCTTCAGCAAAATGTTTCATTAGTCATTTCACTCTCCAATGTTATATTTGTGCATGAGAAATTAGAATTATTTGTGGGGAAAAATTATAAAGTGCATTTTTATTTTAACCACTCTTCACAATAATTTACAACCTTTTAATTAACTATGATAATTTTTATAGTTTTAATTATCTTTCTGCCTGATGACTAGATGTATTATTATTGTTATTATGTAATTCTCATTTACATGTGTTGTAAGAGAAAATGGTGTGTTGAGACTTGCATCAGGGCTTGGTACATTGTTAAATTTCTTTAGTGAACTTTTTTATTGCAGAATAGCATACAGAAACAAGCACAAATTATAAGGCAAATTTCAATGAATTTTTACAACCAGCACCTTAGTCAAGATACAGAACATTAACCTCATCCAAAATTCCCCTTCTTACCACCCTTAATAAATACTTCTCAAGGTTTACCACTATTCTGCCTTTTATCAACTTTGCCTTTTTTAAAACAATATACTTGAACTAATTCAGTATACACTCTTTTACTTGCTACTTTCATTCAGCATTGTTTCTGGGATTCTACCATATGCTTTGTGAACTGGTAGTTCATTCATTATTGTTGCTGTTCAAAATTTCATTAACAAGAGTATGTGATTTGCTTTCATAGGTATCTTGTGTGTACTTGAGAGCAGTATATGTTTCCTTATTATATATACATTAGATGAAATTTCAACATATAGTAGAACAAACTATGATTGGGTACATACTGGTGCATGACTTTTATAGCTTCCTGTCGAATTTTTTTTTTAACCTCGTTTTAGTATCTCACTTTATCTCTGTTAAGGTTTTTTGGCATTAAGTGATAATTTCTCCATACTGGTGTTGCTACACTCATTTATTTTTTAGGCAGGTAATTTTATGCCCCATATTTTAACTATATTTTCATTATTTTTAACCCCTGTGTGTTTTTATTTCATGTGTGTCTATTTTATATATAGCAAGATATTATTTTATTGGATATGACTATTTCTGTCTTTTAATTATGTAATTTCATGTGTTCACAAACATTGAGATATTGGCATATTTAGGATTATTTCCACCATGTAATTTAAATTTCTATTTGTTTTTTTGTTGTTGTTGTTTTGTTTTTTTGTTTTTGAGTTGGAGTCTCACTCTGTCACCCAGACTGGAGTGCAGTGGCCGCTCCCGGCCACCGCAGCCTCGACCTACTGGACTCCGGCGAGCCTTCCGCCTCAACCTTCCAAGTAGCTGGAACTACAGGCGCACGCTACCAAAAATTACGGTTAATTTTTGATTTATTGTAGAGATGAGGTCTCGCCAAGTTGCCCAGGCGGGTCTCGAACCCACGGGCTCAGGCAATCCACTCACCTCGGCCTCCCAAAGAGCGGGATTACAGACTGAGCCACCGAGCCCGGCTTCTATTTGTTAATACCACCCTTTTTATACATCTTTTTCAAACTTCTACTAGATTCACAGTGTCATCGTCTCTTTTCTGGCATTTATTTATTTATTTTTAATTAATTTCTAATGGACAAAAATCATGTATATTTATCACGTACAACATTTTGTTTTGAAGCATGTACGCATTATGGGATGGCTAAACAAACATGTGCATCACCTCATATACTCTTCATTTATCGTGGTGAGAGCACCTAAAACCTACTCTCATGGCAATTTTCAAAAATCCATGCATGTTAACTATAGTCACCATGTTGTGCAATAGAACTCATGAACTTATTTCTCTTATCTAACTGAAATTTTGTATCCTTTGATCAAGATCTCCTCAACACCACCATCATTTCCAGCCCTCAGTAACCATCATTTTCCTCTGTACTATTGAGTTCCAGCATTTTGAGATTCCACACGTAAGTGAAAATGCAGTGTTTAACTTTCTGTTTCCCACTGATGTCAGTTAACATAACCTCCTCCATTTCTGTGTTTCTGCAAATGACAGGATGTTATTCTTTGTATGACTGAATAGTATTGTATGTGTGTGTGTGTGTGTGTGTGTGTGTGTGTGTGTGTGTGTGACTTTTTTTACTCATCTGTAGTTTATAATCTAGGTTGATTCCATATTTTGGCTTTTGTGAATTGTACTGCAATAAACATAGTAGTGCAGATGTCTCTTCAATATATGATTTCTTTTCCTTTGGATAGATTCCCCGTAGTGAAAGTGCTGAATCATATAATAGTTCTGTTCATAGTTTTTGGAGGAACCTCCATACTATTCTCCAGACTGTCTCTACTAGTTTACACTTCCATCAACAGTGTGTAAGAGTTCTCCTTTCTCCACATACTAACCAACACCTTTTATTCTTTGTCTTTTTTATATAATAGTTATTCTAACGGGGGTGAGATGATGTCTCATGTGGTTTTTCAATTTACATTTCTTTGATAATTAGTGATGATGGCGTTTTTCAAATCTTTGTTGCCATTGGTATGATTTTTTTTAAAAATGTCAGTTCAGATCATTTGCTCATTTTTTTAAACAGACTTTTTTTCCTGTTGAGATGCCTGAGGTCTTCGTATATTCTAGATATCAATCCCCTATCAGATGAGAAGTTTGTAAATATTTTCTGTCACTCTGTGGGTAGTCTTTTTATTCTGCTGATTGATTCCCTTGCTGTGCAGAAGATTTTTAGCTTGATATAATCTTATTTTTTAATTTTTGCTTTGGTTCATAAAATATTTTCTTAGATTAATGCCCTGAAGTGCTTCCTTTACATTTTCTTATAGTAGTTGTATCATTGCTGGTCTTACATTTGGGTATTTGACTTATTTTGAGTTGATTTTTGTATAGAGTGAGAGGTGTCCATCTAATTTTACTCTTCTGTATGTATGTGAATATAGTTTTTCCATCACCATTTGTAGAAGAGATTTTCCATTCCCCAATGAATGTTCTTGACACCATTACCACCAAAAATCAGTTGGTGGTAAATATGTAGATTAATTTCTGGGCTCTCTACTCAGTTATATTAGCCTATGTGTCTGCTTTCATATCAGGTGTAGTATATTTTGAGGTCTGGTAAAAATATCTCCATATTTGTTCTTTGTGCCAGGATTGCTTTGTTGAGAGTACAAGCATAAGCCACCATGCTTCACCATCTGCCAATTTTATCTTCAACATTTAGCCAGCATGTTAGAGTTTTCATGATGATATTGGAGTTTTCATGATGTTTTCATGATGGTGGCTACTATCTTTTCACTTCCAGGTATAAGTCTCCCTTGAGCAGTTCTTATAATACCAGTCTAGTAGTGATTAAATTTTTTAGTTTTTGCTTCTCTATAAAAGATTTTATTTCTCCTTCATATGAAGGATAACTTTGCTGGGTATGATATCCAGCTGCCAGCTTTTTTATTTTTTGTTTTTTCTTTCAGTAATTAGAATATATACCATTCTCTTTTGGCTTGTAAAGTTTCTGTTGATAAATTCACTCACTGTAAGTCTAACAGAGATTCCTGTACATGTGACTTAATGCTTTTCTCTTGCTGTGTTTAAACTCTTTCTTTGACTTTTGACAATTTGACTAATGTGCTTGTGAGGAGACCTATTTGGACATAATTTATCAGGGATTATTTGAGCTTCTTGAACCTGAATGTCCATCTCTCAAAAGCTTTACAAATTTTTCTATTATTATTTCATTAAATATGTTTTCCTTGCCTTTTTTCTTCTTGTCTTCTTCTGGAACATCTATAACATGAATATTTGATGGCTTAATGTTGCCTCATAAATACCACAGGCTTTCTTCCTATCTTCCACTTTTTTTGGTCTGTCTGTGCTTTGAAAACAAAGACCTTTCTTGAAGTTCAGAAAATACTTTTCTCTTTGGTCTAGTCTGTTATTGAAGCTCTCTATTGTATTTTTTACTTTATTCATTGAATTATTTCACTCTAGGACTTCTGTTTGTTTTTTTATAATATATATCTTTTTGTTGAATTTCTCATTAAAAATCATAATTTTTTCTGATTTTGTTAGATTATGTCTGCATTATTTTATGTCTTACTGAACTTCCTTAAGATTATTATTTTGTATTCTTTTTCTGGCATTTCATATATTTCTTTATGATGGGGTCTGTTACTAGAGAATTATTGTTTTCCTTTGGAGATGGCATGCTTTCTTGCTTTTTCATGGGTGATGTATTCCTACATTAATTTCTATGCATCTTGTGGAAATCATCTCTTCCAATTCTATGGAGTAAGTTTCATAGGGAATTACTTATTTGTATATAAAGGGACCTTGAGGTATTGGCTCATTGGAGTATGTTGGCCCTGGTTCTAGGTGAACATAGTAGTGTAAACTCCATGTAGTTCCTTCAGCTGTAATTTACACTAATGGTGTTTATGAGTTTCTCAGTGGCCTAGACTGAGAGAGTTTGTGGTAACAGTAGTGTGGCTTTGTCCAGAGTGGGCTCACTGGATTGGTTTTCAGGTCAGCAGCATGTGCATGCACGTAATGAGACAGCCAACTTTGGGTCTTAGTGACTGGGGTTGAGGTCACAGGGGCTGTTACTCTGAATGGGAGCATGAGTATTCAGTTCCTCAGTTGGCCTGCTTTACTGACCTGGAGATGTATCCACTAGGGGCCACCCATCAGGTTATTTCTCAGAACCAGAACAAGAGTGCAAGGCTGCTTGGCTGGCCTAGAGGCATGTCTATTGGGGATAACCCACAGTACTGTGTCCAAGGCACAGGATATAGCCACATGGCTGCTCAGTTAGCCTGGTGGTGTGTTGGCCAAGGGTGGCCCGCAGAGATGTTTCTCTGACATGGGGTGCAGTCTCATGACTTCTTGACTTTTGTTAGTGTGTGTCTGCTGGGAATGGTCTATGGAGTCTTCCTCTGGCTCAGGACATAAAAGCATAGCTGCTCAGTTGACCTGGGGACATGTCAGCCAGGAGCAATGCATAAGTCTCTTTCTCAGGTGCAGGGCATGACCTCTTGACACTTGGATGTTCTAGCAGTGCACTCATCAGGAGTAGCCTGTGGGACTGTTTCTCATGCCCTTATTGGAGACACAGGGCTGTGGGGAGGACAGAGGTGTGTGAGGGAGAGGATTACTGGGGTGTTTCAGAACTGTTTTTTCAGTTCTTGAATGGAGACACTAGCCATTCCACTGGAATGGCCAAGGAGCATATAAGCTTCTCAGAGTCTCAGGGCCTTAACTGCTTGGGAGAGGGCATGCAGTGATTTGGCTGGTTCAAGGGCAGGGTTTGCCATAGGTGGGACTGGCAGATTGTTCCTCTGACTGGAAATGTGTTGACTGGTTTCCTTGCTATGTGAGATAAGAACTATAGTCAATCTTGGGCCCCGGCTCTGCACTGCTGGGGTTGTAACTTTCAGCCACTAGTATGGGCTTGAGGTAATGAAAAAGGAACCACAGTGCTAGAAAGATACAGTGATGACTGGTTCCCATAGGAGGGTGTACTCCAGAGGTGGCTTTGGTCTCAAGATGGTGCCATGCCATGGTTGCTTGGTTAGCAAGGGGGGTGAGGGTAGGGAATGAAAAGTACATACCTTATGCTCTAAATCTGGGACAATGCAGTTACATGAATTCTCTGAAGCTCTCCAAACTGGTTTCAGGGTTTTGAGGACTATGGGATTCTCCTATAGTGAGGACTGTAGGCATTTGCACTGGTAATGGGTGCTGGTGAGAATCTTCTACTTAGCTTTCTTTCACAAAGGGAAGTCTCTCCTGTCTTTGAGCCAATTCAATCCTAGTCTGGACTGTGAATTCCTGGTGCCTCCAAGCTACTCTTCTGGATTTTCAATCACCACAGGTGTATCTCCACTCCCCTATTGCACTTCAGGACTCTCCCTTTGACACGCCAATCAAATATTAGTTATTTATTCATTGCCTTGGTTCTTTCTTGTGAGAGAGAAGAGCACCAGGCCTTTCTAGTCAGTCATTTTGCTGACACCACTCGTTCACCCTGTGGTTTTAGTTTACATTTCTCTGATAATCAGTGATGTTGAGCATTTTTCACATACCTGTAGGCCATTTGTGTAATCTTCTTTTGAGAAATGTTTATTCAGATCTTTTGCAACATCCTTCAGAGTTCCTCCTTTGGGAGAGTTTCTGAGACTTTTCCGTTTCTTGCTCCTCTTGTCACACTAACAATTCCACCTTCTGCCCCCAATCCCCACTTCATTTTTTAATTGGTTTATTTGTTTTCTTGCTGCTAATTGGTTTGAGTTCCATATATATTTTGGATGTTAACCCCCTTATTAGATGTTTGGTTTGCAAGTATTTTCTCCCATTCTGTAGGTTGTTTCTTTACTCTGTTAATTGTTTCCTTAGCTGTGTAGAAGTTTTTCAGTTTTATGTCATCCCATTTAGCTATTTTTGCTTTTGTTGCCTGTGTTTTTGGTATCATATCCAAAAAATTATTGCCCAGGTCAATATCGTGGAAATTTGCCCTAAGCTTTGTTTTAACGGTTGTATACTTTCAGGTTTTACATTTAAGCCTTTACTCCATTTTGAATTGATTTTGGTATATGATGTGAGATAAGAGTTTAAAGTTATAATACTTTTCTGTATGTAGATACCTACTTGTCCCATACTAATTATTGAAGAGACTGTCCTTCCCACATTGTGTGTTATTAGCACCTGTATTGTAAATCAATTGACCACAAATGTATGAATTTATTTCAGGGTGCTCTGCTCTATTCCATTGACGTATGTGTCTGTCTTTATGCTAGTACTGTGTTGTTTTAATTAGTATGGCTTTGTAGTAGATTTTGAAGTCGGGTATTGTGATGCCTCTTTCTTGTTTTTTCTGCTCAAAATTGCTTTGGTTATTTGGGGTCTTTTGTGTTTCAGTACAAGTTTTAGAATTGTTTTTTTCTATTTCTCTGAGAAATCTCATTGGAACTTTGATAAGGGTTACACTAAATCTGTAGATAATTGTGGGTAGTATGAACATTTTAATAATATTAATTCTTCTAATCCATTAATATATAGTTCCATTTGCTTTTGTCTTCTTTCATTTCTTTCATCTATTTTTTATTGTTTGCAGTGTACAGGTCTTTCAATTTCTTTGTTAAATTTATTCCTAAGTATTTGAGGGTTTTGTAGCTATTATAAATGGGATTTGTTTTATTTCTTCTTCATATATTTGGTGTTTGTGTATAAAAGTTCTACTGATTTTTCTATGCTGATTTTGTATAATGCAAAGAAATTACTGAATTTATTTGTTGGTTCTAACAGGTTTGGGCTTTTTTCGCCAGAGTCTTTAGGGCTTTCTATATATACGATTATACAGTCTGCTAACAGGGACAACTTAACTTATTCCCCTCCAATTTGTATGTCCTTTATTTCTTTTTCTTGCCCAATTTCTCTGGTTAGGATTTCCAGTACTGTGCTGAATCTCTTTTTTTTCTTGCCAGTGACTTAGGAGTCATACATTGAGAGTTTGCATCTTTGAACATATACGCTTATATCAGTCAGAGTCCCAGATACACTCAAATTTAGTTATTTGAGGAGATTTTAATAAAAGCATTTATATGGCCAACACCATGTGAATAAAGCATGGAACAGAATGCTGAAACCCAGGAAAAATTACACCAGGTTTATCACCACCCTTTAGGCTTGAGGGACAGGGAAGAAAGGGTAGTGGAACTGAACAAGCCAGGAGTCACAGAAGCTGCATACCCAACCTCATTCTCCTACCTCACTCTAATCTGATGAAGAGTCCATTGGCACACCACTCAGACCCAGAAGGAAAAAAAGTGGAACACGAGAGGCAAATTGAAGATCCCCAGCACAGTCTTTAACTTGAAGTTTTCTAACAAATTTCAAGGTAATTTGGTATTCATCTCCTCCTTATCACAAAATATTTCAACACAGTTTAGTGACTCATCAGAAACTGTCTCCCTCTTCCTGACATTGTTACTGTTTTCAAAGTTTTAATTTTAGCTAAACAAAAATTTATGATTATCTGAATTGTCAGTATTTACTTGCTGATATACTTGATCACTTTTTATGTTCAATATTTTTTTCTGTATCTTACATCTCCCCTTTGGGTTCACTTTGAAACTTTCTGGAGTATACTTTAATAATTATTTTAGTGAATGACAATGATTCGAACATCCTCTTAGTATTTTCTTTGTCTCAGTCTTAAGTGATAGTTTGGCTAGTTATAGAAGTTTAGATGGACATTTTTTTTTTCCTGTAAGTACTTTGAGAATATTATTCCATTGTTTCTTGCACAGTGTTGCAACAGATGAGAAGTTCACTCACACTCTGTCTTTTCCTTGCAGGTAATCTGTTTTCACTCTTTGATAACTCTCAAGATATTTCTCTTTCTTTTTGATAATCTGCAGTTTCACTATGCTGTCCTTATGGGTGCATTTATCTTTAGTGAGTCTACATTCTCGGTAGTGTGCACTCATCTTCAATTCCAAAATTCTCACTTATTATCTTTCAGATATTTATTCTTAGTCATTCTCTCCATTCTCTCTTGTTGGAAATTCTAAATAAGAAAATTTATGCCTTCTCACTTTGTATCTTTGGTTTATTATTATTTTTATGCTCATGTTTGATGTGAGGTTTTTTGTTTGTTTGTTTCTCTGAAGTCTTTGCCACATTGTTCTATCAAGTAAGTATAATACAGACTGAATTTATATTCTGATTGTTGACCTGTTAGAAGTCTTTCTTAACATTTAATTTACATTCTGTGTTAGAGTTTTGGCTTTAAGGAAATGAGAAAGAAGTTTTTTGTTTAGGTTTCTTTGCTCTTTCTTTTTTCTATTCTATTCCACCTTGTTTAGTGACTTTCTTTCTCTAGCATCCCTTAGGACCACAGTTTAAAACACAAGTTATGACATTGCTGGTGCTCACAACATGCAGATATACTTGGTATTATGTGTGTTTAATCTACAAGGAAATACCCAACCATGAAGACTTACCTTTATATTCCCCCTTTTATAGGCTCATAACTGCCAAAGTTTGAGGTGATAACAAGAACAATTATATTTCAAAGTCCTTTGACAATATGGAACATTCCATTTCAACTCCTGGCCTCCAGGCCCAGTTACTCCACAAGGACCAAGCTTCAGAGTCCTCTGCCCAATCTGAGCATCACTGTGAGTTCAACCTTCACCTATGTTGATCAGCAAGTGATATGCACATGTTTTTTTGACGAATATGGAAAATATCAGCTCTAATGTCTCTTCTGGCCACTTTTAGTAATTGCTATGACTTAATAAACTCTTGTCCCTAAAACTCTAGCACCGATATATTGGCCAACTGCAGAGGAACAATTTCCACTGAGCAGTTTCACATGGCCTGAATTTTTAAAATTTATTCAAGAATTTTTTGGTTTCAAGTTCTAGAAATACAATTCTATTGACTTTATTAAGGTTGTTAACAGCAACAATTTCATTGATAGACACTTTTTTCCTCTAATATTATCTAACATTGATAATATTATTTCATTTTTTCTTAGGTAGTATGGTCACAGATGAGAAAGAAGTTCACTCACTCATACTGTCTTTCCCTTGCAGACAATCCCTTTTAATTCTTTGATAACTCTCAAGATACTTCTCTTTCTCTTTGATAGCCTGCAGTTTCACTATGGTGTGCTTATGAGTGGATTTACCTTTATTGAGTCTGCATTCTCTTTAGTGTGCATTCTTCTTCACTTCTAAAATTGTTAAGGTTGAAAGGAAAAGAGATTTTCTGCTTGTCATCTCCATTCTAGCTGTGTTGGCTTTATTCTACCAGATCAGCCTCCTCTCAAGATTGGGAAAAATGGCTGCTGGAAGCTCCTATGTCCTACATCTCAGGAATTTACCAATAGAGGAGTTGTGAGACATGTTTGAGACCCAAGTTTAGAGATTCTGGGGAAATATTTGCTTGATTTGGCTTAAGTCAGTTGACCATCCCTGGGCCAATTAAAAGTGATTATGGGTGTAGGGTACATAAAAACATGACAACATTCATTCAAACCTCATGGGTAAAATAGAGTGACATTTCCTGAAAAAGAGAGCATTGGTTTTTATAGGCAAGAGGATAGGTGTTCATCATGGCTTTTAAGTATACATGAAAGTAAATTCAGAGGCAACAAAGATTGTATCACTTAGTGTTTGATTCAGGGAAGAGAAACCATTCTGGATAAATTAAGAATTTAATGTAGGCAATTAGCTGCTTATCAAGTCATTGGAACAGATGGAGTAACTGACATCAGGGAAGCTGGCATTGAACTATTGACTTCAGGGACAAATAGGACAATGAATAATAGAAGTGTCAAGCAATCTAGACTAAAATTTAGACTATAATTGCATGATAACAGCTAGTGAGTCATTTCTTTAAGTAATGCACAGATTAATAATGGTATTATCAGAAACTTTCCATTTCCTTTCAAAAAAACTAAGAAGAATCTGATGCAGTTAGGGAGTTACTTAGAAAAACATTATACTGAGTAGTGTATGGAATATTATCAGTGACCTCTTGAATTTTTAGAGTTATATTTTGCATGTTCATTTTATTTGTGTGATTTAGAATCCTTCTCCCTGAAAATAAGAGCAATCACTTCCATTTTTTATTTGTATCTTTTATTTTTTGTGACTCGCATGTGCCTTACCTCTTTTGCATTATATTTAAAGTCAATTTATTACAAGATACTTGCAAGAATATAGAACAATAAAATTAGTTTAAAATCAACCACGACTCAATTGTCTCGATATGATTAAGCTTCCGATTTGAATTTTCAGAAAGCCAGGGAAAAAATAAAAATATAATAAATTAGAAAATTTTTGTTATAGTAAATAATGAAGTATGTGAGATCATCAAGGAAGCCAAATATAGTCAACACCTAGAAAATACAATGAGTGTCTCCAAGAGAACATGGAAATATAAATAATAAAATTTTACTTTAGTTAGCAATAATGGAAGACTACATAAGTCATTCTAGCACTCCAACTGAAGACATCCTTTTTTTAAAAAGACATTCGAAAATTTTTAATTGACAAAAATTTTACCTATCTGTCATGCAAAACATATTGAAAAATACAGATTGATATTGAATATGTTTTGAAACATCTTCCATAAATAAATCCATAACAATATGTAAGAATTGCTAGGCCAAGAATATTGAAAAGAAAAAAAAGATTTTAGCCATATATATGGGCATATTTTCTTTCTAGAGGCATTTTTCATCAGCAATTAGCTACTGAAGAGCTGAGTCATATTTGTAACAATATCCCAGAGTTATAGGGCAGTAGTCAGAGAATCCCCCAGCCAGCCAAATATTGGCTCTGAGGATAGCATGACTGAACCAAGTTCAAATCAACTGGGTGGGCAGATAATCTCAAGTTTTGGAACTGATTAAAGAAATCCTTTTTCTCTAGTGCCCCCAAAAGGAAAATAAAACCCTCTCTAGGGAAGAATACTATCTTTTCCTTCAAAATGTTTTTCAAATAATTTCATCATTTGTGTCTTCAGTCAGGAGCCTGGTATGACAAAGTACTGAATAATTTTGGTAACTATAGTATGCAGGAAAGCATGCAAAAGTATAAACTAGCTTTAAAATCTTTCTAAATGTGACACATATCACTTCTACTCACATAACATTGCCTAATGTAAATCTCATGACCACACCTGAGATTGACATAGTTTGGAAATGCAATTGGTTCAGTCATGCTATACTCAGAGCCAATACTTGGCTGGCTGAGGGACCTCTGACAGAATGGAAACCCAGAAACTGATAATCAGTAATACAACTTTTTAGGGTCTGCCTTACTGAGCAGCAAATATTTATTTCTGCCTCCCTTCTTAGTACAGATCACACTCACTCTCTCCTCAAGGGATAAATGCAAAATTTCCATCCAATCACTGCCCGAAGTTTAGGATTTCTGAGTGACACACATCAGCTTTAGAGAGAAGATATTTGCCTTCGACACTCGCAAAAGACAGTGAGAAAGGCAAACACCAGTATACTAGTCTATCCTGAAAGAGCAAAAATATGAGAAATATATTGTTATTCACAAGAAAATAACTTGTGCTGAGAAACTTGTATTCAGGGTGGGATGTGTTCGAGTATATGGGAGTACCTTCCTAGTCTATTGTTCCCCACACCTCTTTGTTCAACTCTCTGAGTCCTTCTTTTTTCCATTATCATCCCTGACCACGACTTAAGAGACCACTGAAGAACATCTTCCTTGACAACTGAGCAGCTTTCTCAGCCAACTTCCTTTTGGTAGATATATAGATGCCTATGTGGCTTTTTAAGTATTGGCAATAGGCTCCTTTAGTCCAGCTGGTGGCTTGTTGCACAACAAAACTCTCCTCAAAATGTAAACTGCTTATTACTTATTTTATCCCAGTCAGTTTTCTTGTTCCGTATCCACACTCAATATAAACACAGGTATCTTGTGTATATTGGGCATCGGTGGGAAAGTCACACAGTTAGTCATTTTTTCTTCTTTTTTTTAATTTTAAAGATGTGGGGTATATTCATGATTAGGTATACAAGTGGTCATCATACAGTCAAAATGTGGGCTTATCTTTGGTCCACCCAAGTTGCTGCAAAGTACACATGTTTGTCCTTCTTTATGGTTACATAATATACCATTGTGTATATGTACCACATTTTTAATTTTTTTTATTTTAAAGATGTGGGGTACGATTCAGGGTTAGGTATACAAATATTGATTATGTAGGTACCCTTGTTGATGAGGTGTGCCCCTCCTTTCCTTAACAGTTCCCTCAACTGCCAATCCCACTACCCCACCCCCAGCAGTTTCCCATTACTGCCGATCCCTTTCTTATGGTATTATGATAATTGTTCAAGTCTCGCTTATAAGTGAGAACATATGGTACTCTGTTCTTTGTTTCTATGATAGATCACTGGGTATGATTGACTCTAAATCCATCCAAGTTGCCGCGAGGTCCATATGTTTGTCCTTTTTTATGGCTGCATAATATTCCATTGTGTGTATGTACCACATTTTTTAATCCAGTCCTGCTTCGATGGGCAGCATGGTTGGTTCCATGTTTTTGCTGTTGTGAATAGAGCTGCAACAAACATGTGTGTGCAGGTATCTTCTTTGTAGAATGATTTGAGTTCCTCTGGGTATATTCCCAACCGGGTAATTGCTGGATCATATGGAAAGTCAATTTCTAGTTCTTTCAGAAATCGCCACACTGTCTTCCAGAGAGGTTGCACTAGTTTGCGTTCCCATCAGTGTAGAAGCATTCCTCGTTTTCTCCATCCTCTCCAGCATCTGTTGTTGTTTGTTTTATTAATGATGACCATTCTTACTGGGGTGAGGTGGTATCTCAATGTGGTTTTGATTTGTATCTTGTTTTCTTGCTTGTTTTCCTTCCCCACAAATATCCTGACCCTATTTTTTCTTTGGGATTTGTTTTTTGTGTCCTAATCTTTAACTTAAAATTATGCTGTTAAGAAAATAATTCATGTAAAGTATGATTTTATAAACAAAGGTTTTCACTGCAGTGGTGTTTAGCTAGAAAAAGTCAAAATGTCTTTGTTATTATATCTTAAAGGAAGAAATTGTCAATTTGTGTCCAAACCCAGAAGACATAAATTATTAAACAAATAATTGCTAGTAGTAAAGGCTTACCTGGAAAAAAACCCTGGAATTATTTTTCCCTGTGTCAAATCATAAAAAATATGGTTCATTGACTCAAACAAGAAAACTGGTCACATTTATTTATAAACATAAACTAGTATTGCTGAATGGCAGTTTAGAAATAGTGTCTTTTCTAACTCAAAGATTAATACTACAAGTTACCTAGTACCTAGTTCTTCCTTACCTTCTACTATTAGTATAAAAATAGTAGATCTCCTTGAAATATACTGGTTGCTATTCATCTTAACCTTTAAACATGTCAGACCCATGTTTCCTTATAATGACAGCTCAACAAATGAAATTAAAGAATTAAGTTGGCTTAATATTAGTAACATTTTTTTCTTTTTGTGTATCTTCTTTAATGCCCTACTTTAATGAGCCTTCTGAAGAAGCCTCCCCACATTTCTGGTAACAGACATTATTGACAATTGGACTTATCACGATTGAGTCTCATAGAGAATATATAGACCCTGTCCTTCCGTTCATACAGGCTGGGGGGGGAAAGTGTAAAAAGTAAGAATAAATTTGGGGAGAGAAGAGGGACAGGATTTCACTCTGTCACCGAGACTGGAGTGCAGTGGTATGATCCCCACTCACTGCAGCCTTGATCTCCTGGACTCAAGTGATCCTTCCATCTTAGCCTCCTGAGTAGCTGAGACTACAGGCACACGTGCCCAGTTAATTTTGTTTTTGTTTTTGTTTTTTGTAGAGATGAGGTCTCACTATGTAGCTTAGGTTGGTCTTGAACTCCTGGACTCAAGCATTCTCCTGCCTCAGCCTCTCAAAGTGCTGGATTTATAGGTCTGAGCCAACACACCCAACCTAAATTCTGGCATACTAAGAAAGACATTACATACAATATAATATTCATAAATAGTTTGTTTACATTATTTTATAAACTTCATATTGCCAATATAAATTTAAAACTAAGAGGTACTAGGGAAAATATTTATTAAGCTGGATTAAGGAGGACATAAAACAAATAGATTCGAGGATATAAATTTTCATGGCCTAGCTTCAGAAAGAGAATATGAAGTAAACATTCATGGGAAGCCTGTTACTGTTATTACTCTGGTATATAGATTTCCAAACATCTTTTTTCCTCAGACACAAAGTGCTTAGAACACAAGAAGGTCAATGATTTCCAAGTCAAATATACAAACAATCCAAGTGTATCTTATTAAGAGAAATTAGATCTTGAAAACACACCCATCTTAGGGAAGAAATGGGGATTGAACCAAGATGGAGAAAAGCAAGTTCTTATTGTGTGAGGACAGAGTTCTCTGATTATTCTCTGAACTTTTTTTTTTACTGAAATTGATGAGCTCACCAAATAACATCCCTGCCAAGAATATTTTTTTTCTGTAGTTGGAAAGAAGATCTGAGGCTAAGAAACGAAAAATGATATTTTTATGTATCCATTTCTAGAAACATTTTTGATACCCCAGAAGAAAAGTAGCAGATTGGACTCTTTGCTACAAACTTGCTATTTTTCCATTAAGGCAGGGAATCATGTTTTCTCTAAGGAACCCAATAGTGCAAGCAAGATTCCACGCCAGTGTGTAGTTGAGGTTATAGGATCCATTGTTTCTAGAGCTGCAGTGAGACCTGTGATAAGCAAGCTTAGGAAATCCCAACCAGGATAGTATATGGCTGACTCCTTTTGTGATGGAAAGGGTTCTAGGCTTTTTTTCATAAATAAACTGTAAATGTAAGGCTTCAGGAAAGAAAAGATCTGGAGAAAAATTGTATTATAAGCCAAAATAAGAAGAGCGGTTAGTTGACATGTATATTAAAGATGTTCCATGCAATGATTCACAACATTAAAAAGAGTTTATCATTGTAAAGGACCCCCCAAATTGGAAAAGTAGAAAGATTCTTTAGTTTAAAAATAAATAAATAAATAGGAAATTGTTTGGATCAAGGATACCAGATGAGGTTCTTCTGCTATGACAGATCAAAGAAGTTGGAAGTGGATGACTTGATAATTCTTTGGGGAAAGCATATGAAGCCATGTTCCAATTAGCTGGGAAAGTGTATTGCCACGTGCCTGCCATAATAGGAGGAAGGAATAAGAGCAGATGAGACTTGTGTCCTTTGTACACTTGGATATGAAGATTAGCCAGTAAAGAATGCAAACTGCTCTGTCTAGGAAGATGGTTGAAGCTTTATAAGACTCCCCATTTTCAAGAGCTCTTTTGGGATGCAGAAAGACATAATATTGGGCAGTGGGTAGGAGACCAGAGTCACAAGGTTCTGAGTTCACATATACCTCCTCTCCTTCCTATCCCTGTGCCACAGCATAAACTTAGAAAGAAAAATATGACTAGCATGTAGTTGGCACAGAGGCTGTTCAACTTATGATGGGGTTGTGACCCAACAAATTCATCATTAGTTGAAAATATCGTAAGTCCAAAATGCCAACCTACCAAACATCATACCTTAGCCTAACCTTAAACATGCTCAGAACACTTACATTAGCCTACAGTTGGGAAAAATCATCTAACACAAAGTCTATTTTATAATAAAGTATTGACCATCTCATTTAATTTATTGAATACTGTACTGAAAGTGAAAAACAGAATGGAAAGTATATGCATACTCAAAGTACAGTTTCTACTGAATGTGTATCATTTTCAAACCATTGTAAAGTCAAAAATAATAAATCTAACCATTGTTTAAATTGGGGACTACCAGCCAGGCTTGGTGGCTCAGCCTGTAATCCTGCGCCTTTGGGAGGCTGAGGTGAGTGGATTACCTGAGCCCGTGGGATCAAGACCCGCCTGGGCAGTGAGACCTCATCTCTAAAATAAATCAAAAAATCAGTTGGGCATTGTAGCACACGCCTGTAATTCCGGCTACTTAGAAGACTGAGACGGAAGGATCGCCGGAGTCCAGCAGGCGAGGCTGCGGTGACCAAGAGCGGTCACTGCACTCCAGTCTGGGCGGCCAAGTGAGACTCCAACTCAAAAAAATAAATAAAAATAAAAAATAAAAATAAATAAATAAATTGGGGACTGCCTATATTTAAGATAATGGATGGGTACTCTGAAAAAGAGGAATTCCAGGATTGAGTCCCTGAGTCACACCATCAGTTAGAGGTTGCATCGGGCAGGAGATTCCAGGGAAGGAACCTGAGGAAAGATTGCCAGTTAGGTAGGAAGAAATCAGGGAGTATAACAAGCCAAAACAGAAGAAGTGATGTAAAGAAATAAAGGTATAGCAGAAGGAAGAGTATAGTCAGAAGTGACTCTAGTTTCTTCAGATAAGAGGCTCAGAAGATTCTTAATATTTGTGCAGAAATGGCACCAGTTGAAAGAGTGAAAAAAAGTAAAGCTGGAGGTTGAGAACTGATCAGAGGTGGTGAGAAAGCCACAAGAGATGGGATCCAGAGTCCAAATGAAGGACTGGGGGCATTGTACTTTCACAAAAACTAACTCTCTTCCTCTGGAGAGAAAAAAGACTTGGGTTTAAATGCATGTAGGTTTCTAGACATGGAAGTGAGAAGAGGAAGAAATACTCCACTGATGATTTTAATGCTTAAGTAAAATAAGAGGCAAAGTTAAAAGTAGGGCTGAAAGTATAGGAAGGAGGAAGGAAAAGTTTAAGGAGAAAAGAAAAGGTACAAAATAGTTAGAGTGAGAAAAGCAACTTCCAAGATCAATCCAGGTGAGTTGTCAGTCAGGGTTGAGTGGCCCGCTGGTGTTTTATATGATTCATTTAAAGGGAAACCGGCCTGCCTGGCTGCATTACTTTCCTCCTACAATGTGTAACTGTCCATATATAAACACTGAACATGTGCTTGGACAGTTATCACAGACTTGGAATTTACCAGGCCAAAAATTGCAAAAGAAGAGAGAAGAAGATTGAGAAAAGTTAATAAGTTATAAAATTTACAATAATACAGGTCAGTGGACAATAACAGTGAAGAAGAGCAAGAACGATTGTTCTCTATGATGTCTGTGTGCTCGTCAGATCAGCTCTGCACTTGTTCTGTGCCCCAGAGACTCCCCTATGGAATACCTCAGAAACCTCCCTTGCCCTCTAGTTTCTGATTGGTTCAGCCAGTGAGGAGCCTCCCAGGTAACTGGAAGGAGGAAATTCTGTGTACTTATTCCTGAAGTTTGTATCAAGTTGCATCCTTAGCTAAAGGTCATTCATTGCTAATGCTGCCAGCTCCACATGACTCTCTTGTTTCGGGTTCTACTGTCTCCCTTGGGGTCACCACTGTTACTAGCTCCAAGTTCCCACACCATTCCTTGTGGTTTCTCTACATCCTACTTGTATCGTTGTAAATGCTCCCTTTTTAAATCCTCATTGCGTTTTCCTACTTTGAGTGTACCATCTGTTTCCTTGCTGGGACTCTGAATGATACTATGATAGAATGAGATGGTATGAGCCCAGGAAAAGAAAAAGCCTAATGTTTTAAAAGCAGTGACGAGAATTAAAGAGACACCATGCCGCCACCTGGCTCTGTAGTATATGGTGTGGGAAAGAAAAGCAATGCCTCCAATGGAAGGCCCGCAGGGAAAGCAGAGGGCTGAGGGCCCAGTCAGGTTTCTGTTGGGAAGAAAGGGGAAAATGAAGAAAGACTTTTAGACTTCTTGGGTTCTGCAGAAATGGACCATAGAGCTATTCAACTGGATGTATCCCTCCTTGAGACAAAAGAAGAATGATCCTGAAGACTATGCAGAGATCCTCAGCTGCTTCCTTCTCAGTATCAAAGAGTGGGGGGAGACATTTCCTCAGTTTCGATTTTCAACAGGTTAGACTGTGGCCATCAAGAGTCTTGAAGATGGGGCTGCCAGAAATCTTGGGGCACAACCTCCGCCTGACAGAGCTGAGGAGGCAGGACAGCAGCTCCAAAGGGTCCTGAAGTCAGGACCACTGTCCCAGTGGGTTAGTAAGGCAGAACATCAAACCAAAGAGGATTATTATTCTCCATCTTAAGATGTAATGACTTAGCCAGGCTCGGTGGTTCAGCCTGTAATCCCGCGCCTTTGGGAGGCTGAGGTGAGTGGATTGACTGAGCCCGTGGGTTCAAGACCCGCCTGGGCAACTTGGCGAGACCTCATCTCTACAATAAATCAAAAATTAACCGGGCGTGGTAGCGCACACCTGTAGTTCCAGCTACTCGGAAGGCTGAGGCGGAAAGATTGCCGGAGCCCAGCAGGTTGAGGCTGCGGTGGCCATGAGCGGCCACTGCACTCCAGTCTGGGCGACAGAGTGAACTCCAACTCCAAAAAAAAAAAAAAAAAGATGTAATGAATTTTGTCTTGTAGGTTTTGAACCTGTTTGGGACCCATCACCATCTACTTTGCTATTTCTCTCTTTTTTGGAACTGGAATCTCTATACTACACCTGTTCCACCATTATATTTTGGGAACACATAATTATCTGGGTTCACAATTTCACAGCTGGAGATGTGCTCTTGAGGATGAATTGCACCTTAAGTCTCACCCGTATCTGATTTTAATGATATTTAGATGTAACTCTGGAGTTCAGATTTTAGAGTCAACATTGGAATAAGTTAAGATTTTGGGGGGCTTCTGGAATGGAATGAATGTACTTTGCAAGCAATAATGACATGAATGGGGGGGGAACCAGGGGCAAAATGTTATACATTAAGTGTTTCCCCCTAAGAGTCATATGTGAAGCCCTAAACTTTAATGAGATGGTATTTGTAGGTAAGGGCTTTGGCAAATTGGGTTTAGATGAAGTCATGAAGATGATGGCCTATGATGGAATTCGTGGCCTTATAAGAAAAGAAGACAGAATCTCATTCTCTCTCCAACACTGAGAAAGCAGCCACGCCACCAACAAGCTAGGAATTGAGCCCTCATCAAAAACCAAATCTGCCAGCACCTTGATCTTGGACTTCCCAGACTCCAGAACTTGTGAAAAATAAATATCTGTTGTTTAAGAGACCCAGTCTGTGGTGTTTATTATAGCAACTTGAGCTGATTGAGACTAAGAGGAGTTGGTCAATCACAGAGAAGGGATTCCAGATGGCACGATGACAGGGTTTCAGTTAAAGGAGAAGACTGTAGAATTGAGACAGATTAGAAGCACACAGAGAATAACATAAAGGGGGTTTCAGGTGGTAGTGAATGTCTACAGAGGTTTGGGCTTCTGAGGATGATTAAAGCAAACAGAATTGAGGCAAAATGAGGTTAGTCTTGGTTATGTCTTTGAGAGAGATTGTCTTTGGGTTCTAACATTGCATTGTAGTCCCTAACATGTCTATTGCTGATATTGCAACTGGTTGCTCTTGGGCAGGCAACATAGGGAGCTGCTCCTATTGGCTTTGGTCAGCGGTCTAGCAACAAATAAGGAGCTGATAACAAGAGTATTTGGCACACGGAAGAAAGCTTATTGAGATGGAAGAGACGAGGATGTGTTTAAAAGCTAATGGGAAAGAGAAAGAGATCGGGACAAAGCAAGGGATTGAAGATACAGAAGAAAAAGAAGGTAACAAATGATAAGACTCAGAGGTACCTGAAGAGGAATGGAAGAGTGATGGAACTGGCCTCTTCCATTCTGACAAGAGAGTGGTATTTTCCTAATAACACAAGGTCTGTTGAGAATAATTTTTTAAAGATGTGAGGTACAGTTCAGGTTTAGGTAAACAAATGTTCATTATGAGACTACCCTTGTTGAAGAGGTGTGCCCCTCCCTCCCCTGGCAGTTTCCCTCAACTGCCAATTTCATCTCCCTCCCCCGGCAGTTTCCCACTACTGTCAATCCCATATAATATTATAATTGTTATATAATATTATAATTATAGGTCCACTTATGAGTGAGAACATATGGTACTCTGATCCTTGTTTCTGTGATAGATCACTGAATATGACAGACTCTAAATCCATCCAAGTTACTGTGAAGTTCATATGTTTGTCCTTCTTTATGGCTGCATAATATTCCACTGTGTATATGTACCACTTTTTTTTTTTATCCAGTCCAGTTTCAATGGGCAGTGTGGTTGGTTCCATGTTTTTGCTATTGTGACTAGAGCTGCAACAAAGGTGTGTAGAGGTATCTTCTTTGTAGAATGATTTGAGTTTCTCAGGGTTTATTCCCAATAGGGGGATTGCTGGGTCATATGGAATGTCAATTTCTAGTCCTTTCAGAGGTTGCACTAGTTTGCATTCCACCAGCCTTGTAGAAGTGTTTCTTTTTATCCGCATCCTCGCTAGCATCTGTTATTGTTTGTTTTGTTAATGATGGCCATTCTTACTGGGGTGAGGTGGTATCTCAATGTGGTTTTGATTTACATTTCTCTGATGACGAGGGAGGCTGAGCACTTTTTCATGTATTTGTTGGAATGATTGAACTTACGCTTAATGTTGAGAATGGCATGTAATTTTCTATGTGTGCTAATAACACTAACAATGTATTAGTAATGACATGCTGAAATAATAAGCTCTTTGCTGGACAGGTCTGTGCTCTCCTCTGTGTATTCCTTGTTCGAACTGCTCTGGGATACCTGCTTCTTATTTTGGACCATGATGAAAGTCGCCAGTGGTTGTTACCTGTGAGCATAGTCATGCAAGACTGCATGTCTTCCATGTAATCTGAGCAATGTAAAATAATAATAAAAATATGTCAATTCCATGCCACCTTTTGGTCCAACAGAAGAATTTTCCATGTTGTGATGATGCAAAGGACCTTAACGCTACTGTGATGGAAGGAGTCTTTAAATGCTTTGAGTTCAAAGATTGTACCATGATGCTTCTTGTAGAACACCCAAACAGACCCAGGGGTTATCAACTAGTGATAACTTGCTATACCAGCCCTCACTAGAGCATTAGCTATGTAGCCCAACAAGAACAAAGACAAGAGGGTCACATATCAAAATTTCAAAATATCAGGAGACCAAACAAAATGATATGAGAAGCAGTGTTTTTTTTTAAATATCTGAAATTCAGAGTCCAAATCCAGAGTAATTCAGACATACTCCATTCCCAAGTTTAAGCTCCAAGGGAGGCAGAATTCAAGCCAAAGGGAATATAGACTAAGCAAGTCTCTAATATACAAGGTGAGGACAATGAAATCATATAAGTTATGTTATAAAATTAAAGAATGAAACATAAGTGAGAAGGAACCAGAAAAATCACCTAGACAGCCAGCCTACAAGGATATTCTGCAGGCACAGATCCACGAGGGACAAAAAGAAATTTTCCAAGATGCGCAGGGGAAAATGAAAAGAAATACTCAAATTAGTTTGGGAAGTAAGAGTAAGGTAGAAGAGGTCAGCAGTTGAAAGCATAGGAAAGTACTTGCCCCTTTGTTTGAGCACAGACCAGCAGACAATTTCCAAATGATTTCAAAGACAGGCGATATTCATATTCTATCACTGGTTCAAGTGAAACTTATTCATGAATAGGAACCCAGGAATGGGACTGTTATTCCATAGTAATAATCATGCTCCCATTTCATAATGACCTCAGTACAACAAGTACATATATTAAAACCTTGACATCACTTGATCAGTGTACGTAAACAGACACATATTTCTTCTGAAAAATTTCCCCCACCAACGGGACAGAAGGCGAAGCTGACCCAAGAGAGGAAAGTGCTTTTTTAATTACCCTTTGGACTCAGAGACGTTGAGGTCAAAAGGATGAGACTTTGGTTCCAAGAGATGGTGAAACTGATTAGCATGGTGGAGGCTAGAACCTGGACGGGTATCTGTATGCACATGTAGTTCTATGGACTAGTACTCAACACTTGAGTGCAGTTTCACATTGCTTTAATGTCTCTAAATTACATTTAATCTGGCTTGGCATCCAAATACCAGAATGACACAAAATCCAATCTTCAACTCTTGAGGATTTTCCGCACCCTCCCTTGGATAGTCAAAGAAACTGAATACCTTCCATGTCCCTGGGGTGGCTTCCTCCAAATGTCCACTCCTGAGAAAAGAAAAGTCTCAGTGACTCTCAGCTGTCACAACTGCTATTGGCTCCTTCTGGCAACCTGCCCTTCCAGTCTCAACAAAATAGAGTCATCACCAGCTGCAGGCTCAGGTCAGTCGGGTTCTTTGATCGCTGGTGTCTTTGCTGCAGGGTACCTGCAACAGGTGAGCCAATAACAGCACTTACACATAGTACTCAGGTTTTTATATCAGCAATTACCTGAGTCTGGGCCACAGCAGTATTGTGCCAGAATATGCATGTCACCTGTCCATAACAAAACTCACACCCACCTTGCCCTTTCCTCTGGCATTTGGGGATATCCACAGAATCAGTGTCTTTTCTTTGCAACCCTTGAAACACCAAAAGAAGAGCCAGAAATTTTAAGATAAATAATTTTTTCCCCTCTGTAAGAGAAAAGAAGATACAGACCTTAAAACATAAAGGCTTTGTCCCCTCTCTGAAAGTGGGTTTGGAGGGAATAATCTCCATCCTTCATTTCTTCCAGATGAGTCAACTGGGTCTGCCACACACCCAACAGCAAAAAAGAACTTTTAGACTGAAGGAAGAAAAAGAAATCAATAGAGCTGTCTTTAGCACATCACCCCAACTGCTCTTCTTAACTCAAGTAGCTGCATTACCAATGAGTGAAGTTGAAATAGAGCATTGGTAAGTAAAGTCCAAGAGTCTCTGGGCAAAGTTTGCACACCTGAGACAGGTAACTCAAATACCTGTGTGTCTTGTAGGTTTGTGTAGTGCATGATGATGACTCCACCCCATGAAAAGATGTGTCTTAGCCAGAGAGCAGTCAGGGAATGTATCAGATTTCCAGGTCACCAGGTCGTTTAGGGAGGGGAAGTTGAGCCTGGGAGGCCCGTGCCCAATTCTGGGGACAAAGGAGCCAGCACTGGGGCAGCTGGTCTGCCTATGCCTCAACAGTGACACCATGTGGCAGCAACAGCTACAAAGATGGCAGGCAACCATTAGACACCTGGTTTCCTCTCTGACAGGTGATTGACACTTAAACTAGGATAGCTCCTGAGATTTTTCCACCTGTATGACACACTTTGTGTGTGCATATATGTGTATGTGTTCTCTAAGTGTGGGAGATGATAGGAATAAAATGCTAGGCGCAAGGAAGGAAAACCCTCAAAGATTCTGCAAGGAAGACCTGATTTATTTGATTTGAAAAATAAATAGAAATTTAACAGTTCTGTACCGCTGGTGAAATAGGGAATACTGACTGCAGCTCTAAGATGGATCTTATTTCACAATACCCATGATAGTCAGTCGCCCCACTGGAGACTAGTCCATGTCAGGACAAGGACATACACCACAGAGAAAAACACATGGGTTTTAGTGTGAGACAGACTTGAATGCAAATCACACTTCTTCCATTGATTGCGTGACCTTGGACCTGTTCCCTTAACAATCCACACTTTAGTTTCCATATCTACCAATGTAGATGAGATGCAAGATCAGTGTGATAATTACAGTCATGCAATGTCACCACAGTGAGAACTATCACATCCTTTTTCTTCTTCTCAGGACTTGTTGATTTGTTGCTTTGGCTGTCAGCATAGGAGTTTCCAGCCAAGGTTAGACTTGGCTATATCCCTAAATTGTTTATAACAATGACAAATTTGGAGTAAACTATATAAGAGGAAAATAATTACATCAATATGACTCCTTCCTATTAAGAAATACTATGCAGTCATTAAAAATGAAGCCTTCTGTGAATTTCAATGACATTGGAAAGTATTGATAGAATATTAAGGGGAAAAAAGAGCACATAAAACCTCACAGCATATGTGATTTAACCAGGATTATACTTCACACATAGTATTCCTGTACACATATGTGCCTCATATGTGGGATCCATAGAGGCATTGAATAGATGCTTAAAAGAGATGTAAGCTCATGAGATACTAAGTGTTTTGTGTGTGTGTGTGTGTGTGTGTGTGTAGATTCTTATTTTATATTCATAAAACAAAATCTTTAAAAAATCTAATTATTAAACTGTGCATGGTAGTGTACACCTGTAATTCCAGCTACTTAGAAGGCTGAGGCAAAAGGATCTCCGGAGTCCAGCAGGTCGATGCTGGGGTGGCTGTGAGCGTGCCACTGCACTCCAGCCTGGAAGACAGAGTGAGACTTCAACTCAAAAAAAAAATGTAATTACATAGAAGTGCTGCTTTATGGCTTTCTCAATATAATTTCAGCTACTATCCTGTGATATTAGGGCTTCATCGTCTCTTTCCTGTGCCCTCACACTTCCAATAAATGTATAGAGGAAAAGGTTAAATCTGTGAAAGAAGGAACAGGGAAGGAGGGAACAGCCTTTCAAACTTCTAGCCGCATTCTAGTCATTCTTAGTCAAGGACTAGTAGACTCCAACTCAGATCTAAAACTTACAGAAAGTTCCATTCCTTTCCTTGAATTTTATTCCCTGGGGATCCTGAATGATGTCAAATCAGAGATGGCTAAGACCAGTCTCCATTCTTGGCAAGTAAGCTGTTACATTGATAAGAGCTAAATGCATTTGTTTTGTTTTGTTTTTTTTCAATGGTAATGATTTAAAAAAAAAGGTCAACCTTTTCCAGAACTCCTATCTCCTGTCCCCAGATTATGCTTTCACAACTGTAGGTGAGTATATGTGTCCCTCTCTCTCTCCACATGTTTTGTATTTCTGCTGTGTATAGAGCACCTTGTCAAATCACACATGTAAGTCTGTGTCTGCTGCATAGGGAGTGAGCTGTTCTGCCCTATGCGTGTGTTCATCTCTGCAGCCTTGACTATAGGGTGAGCAAAATTCCCGCAGTAGTCTATGGACCTTCAAGCACCTGGAAGGTCAGGACTTCAAGGAAGGACATCAACAATCAGACTAGAGGTCTTGGACTTCCCTGGTTTAAGTAATTTCTTGAGAACTGAAACACAATTTTGTTGTATTTTGCTAGAGAATAAGCCTGGTCATGTCCATCCTGAAAGCTGGGAGATAGAGGAGAAAGTGCCACAGGCTAGTGCTAGGATCTCACACACAGATTTTCTCAAGTCCTCTGCCCTCTAGTCCTTTCTTCCCCTCTAGCCCTCAGACATATGGAAGAGCCATCTCTTTCATTTCTAGGGGCTCCTACCTCCTTTTCAACCCCCTCAGAAGATTTGCTGGGCAGTGGTATGCGGAACTCTTTGGTCCTGCGACGCATTCTCTGCATTTCACATCATCCAGAATTTGTCAGAATCCACTGCAACTGCACAGTCACCTCAGTGCTATTGGTTTATTCCTTTCGAACTTATTTCAACTTTGTTGAATCTCCAGAAGAATGTGTCTGTTATTTGTTTATTTATTGACCTATGTTTCGTCAGGAGTCTGAGGCTCTCAGGAGCTCGAATTGTGCCATAAATGTATGTATTGTTCACATCTAGACAGTGCCTAAGACTGTAGTATAAATGGATGAAGAAACACCCCAAACTAGAATAAAGCTGGTTAGGTGATGCCTACCTCAGGTGATCCCACTGTCTCAGCCCCCACCATTGGGAGATTTGAATGTCGCGTTCACCATTTGAATGCCACACTCCTTGCAACATCGACTGCACAGGATTGAGCTATTGTCATGGATTCCTTTTTCCTGCTATCAGGTGCCCTATATCGCTCTTTTATTACTACAATAGTATTACCTGGTCTAGATGCACCTGCTATCTGGAAACCATTATCCAGAATATACATCCATGAATCACATGGTGAGTGGCTTAAGTTTCCTTTCTCCCTAAAAGTCCTAATGAGGCATAGTGGCTCGCTCCTATAATCCCTGCACTTTGGGAGGCTGAGGTAAGAGGATTGCCTGAGCCCACAGGTTTGAGACCAACCTGGGCAATTTGGTGAGACCTTATCACTACAATAAATAAAAAAAATTAGCAGGGCATGGTGGTGTGTGCCTGTAATTCCAGCTACTTTGAAGACTGAGGTGGAAGGAACACCTGAGCACAGCAGGTCGAGGCTGCGGTGGCTGTGAGCATGCCACTGCACTCCAGCCTGGGCAACAGAGTGAGACTCCAATTCAAAAAATCTGAGAATAATAGTTATATTAAATATAGCATGCATATTAAATAATATTATTAAATTAAGGTTAACATCATTAGGTATAATAATGATGTCCTGGTCATATATGAAAATGTCTTTATTCTTAGCAGGTGTATGCTCAGGTTCTTAGGGGTGAATTTCACCATATCTACAATTTACTTTCAGAAGGTTCAGCAAAGAAAAGAAAGAAATGCACAAGAACATACACACAAAGCTGATATAACAACAACAAAAAAAACTGGTTTATCTCAGTAGTGATATACAGATGTAGATTGTGCTATTCTTTCCATTGTTCTTCAGGATTAAACATTTTTCAAAATAAAAATATTAAAGTTCAAGCCCAAAAATAGACAACAGGCTCACACGCCACTCACACACACATATAAACATACACCCCTCATGTACATGAGACAGTTAGGCTACTAGCAATTATGTTGCATTTGTTTATTAACTCATTGAACAATTCAAGAGCCTAACACACATTTAGCGAGAAGCAACTGAGTTTAGCAAAAACAGCATTGATTTTTGAATCAGTCAGTTTGGGAAATAAATACTGGCTCAACCACGTGAGGAGCTACTCAAACTCAAAGACTCAATTTCTTCTATTATAAAAGTGAGGAGAATATTATCCTTGCAGCATTAGAGAAGCTATGCATTTGACCCAGGGCCCCAGATTATTATTATTACTATTCCTATTATGCAACTACATCCATCTTTAAAAACCGTGATTTTCATATCCTATCCCTCAGTATCTTTTTAGAGAATGAATAGAATGAGTCTAAGATGGCATTTAGTGATATGTGAAACTTATTCTCAAATGCTTTAGTAAAAACAAACATTGTGTATGTATATATACATAAATACATACATCTATACATAGGTGTGTGTGCGCTGTTTATACATTAAGTGTGCATATATGTACATATGAAGAGGGAGAGTGCCCAAATGATCAAGCAGACTGAGTAAAATATTCATAGTAGATGAAATTGAGTAAGGGGTTAATTGTTCTCTGCACTATTCTTAAAGTAGCTTAGATATAGATAGGTAAGCTTCTGTAGGCAGGTGCAAGTTAGATAAATAAGATAATTTTTCATTTTTTATAGCTGCATAATATTCTGTTGAACAAACGTACTGCAAGTTTTAAACTAATCTTTTGTTAAAGTTCATTTGGTTCCTTCCAGTCATTTGTTATAACCATGTTACAAATGAGTAACCTTGTACATACATCATTTTGAATGTGTTCAAGTATATAGAGAGAATATGCATTTTAAGAAAAAGTAGCTTATATAAGTTTTAAATTACTTTCAAGCAAAAAGTGAAAAAAAAGAAAGAAAGAAAGAAAACGTTCTCATTTGACCAGGAGGAAAAGGAATACACTTCTGTCCTGGGGACCTACCCTTTCCTTGGGGTTCCTGAAAGGAATATGTGAACAGACAGTATTGCCTGGGAAACAAGTGCTTGTTTTTCACTGAGACTGGGTCCCAAATCTCTATCCTATATTCACCTTCAGGATTGCCTGAATAATGTGACAATACTTTTTGTTTAGAGGAGTCAGAGGCCTGCAGTGTGTGACTAAGCTTCTTATATTTTTCCTTTTCCCTGTAAAATGGCTCTCGATTCAGTAAGGAGCAATGGTTAGGCTTGTGGATTCTAAGGCCTGATGGCTTGAGTTTGAATTCTATCTCTGAAAGCAATAAATGTGAGTTATTGTGATTAGTACGGAGTTTAGGAACTTCTCATTAGAATGTAAGCCAGAGGAAGTCAGCAATTATTTGCAGAAAACAAAACAACAACATTGCCAGGACAACAAATTTTGTTTTCTAGATAGTCTCATGTAGACCCTTTTGACAAAACCCCAGTCCGGGAGCCATGGCCAAACGGTGAGCTATTCTCTGCATTCTCAGTGATAGGGAAAAAGGCCAAAGCTCAACTCATACTTGGAGAAGACCGATGCATGGCTTGAGGGGAAAAAATGGTTTAGCTCAAGATCTCAGTATTGATCTATAAGATGATTTGCTAAGAATAAATCAAGTTCATCATATAGGTGGCAATAATTCTTTCTTGTCTCAGCATGGAAAGTCAGTGGCAAAAGTTTCTTTCTTGCTATCCCATCATCATGTTATAGCAGATTTCTCTTGCAGTAATTGTCATTTGACTAACTTCTGTGGAACAGAGTAAGAACTCAATAAGTAATGGTGACAATGCTTTGATAAAATGCAAATGTGATAATGAATTGATAAAATGTTTTTTAACATTATGGTACAAACATTTGATTTGTGGCTTTTTAATGCCAACTTCTGCAGTCCTCAAATAAATGTATTTACCTAGAGATTAAGAAAGAGGTAAAATGGCATCATTTGATTAAAAAAAAAAAACTCAGTTCAGGTTACATCAGATAATCAATGGCTATCAATTTTTTAAAATAGCAGTGAAACTTTTTGTTGTTAGCCTGTGAAATCCTATAAACTACATGCATGAATATATATGACAGATAAAACAGATTTCTTACCTGCTTTGAGACTGGCATCAGTGTGGTCTACGTTCTCCATTTCAAGGCTTTCAGAGTACCTGAGGCAACTCCAAGTATTCTGTGGCACCGCACAATACATTCGAATACCACTTAACCCACTGCATGGCTCACAATATTTTCGCCACCCAGGATTCTTTATTATTATTTTTTCTCTGAAGTTTATAAAACTTCTTATACACCATCAAACAAGAATGACCTGTTCTAGATACTCTACACACCTTCTTTTTGAATCTTCTCAAAAACCTTATGAAGTTGGTACAAAGGTATCCATGATACAAGTGGAGAAAAAAAATTATATAATTTGCCCAAGGTCACCAGGAAATTGTAGAACTGAGTCCTAAAACCAGGTCTTTCTTATTCCGAAGTCTTGGGCTGCTCTGTTTTCATATATCCTTATACAATTCTAACTCAGAATACATCTTATCATGGACAAATATGTAATTTCCCTTAAGATTTTTGAAATACTAAAAGGTATTAAGAAACCCATTACCGTTGTTGGAGATCTCAACTTGAGAGTGATTTTTTTTTCCTACACTAGTTATTATTTGTTTAAACTAGCAAGGCTACTTTGTTGCCAAAGGGAATGAATCAAAAGAACAAAAATTTCCAGATAAATATTTATGAGTTCATTTTTAATTCTTATATCTCTTATGAGCTTAATCTTCCACCCTTGTTGTGCTATGCTGGATTTACCCTTTTTCTTCTAGACCACTTATTGTCAGGTTACTCCCACACAAAAGGAGTGTAAAACTCAGGAGTTTGGGAATTTCTTATACTGGTGATAATTCTGTGCAAAACTCCTGCTCTACAACTTTCAATCTGACCCAACAACTATTATACAACCATTTACTAGAAAGATATTCTCCTTCTTACAAAGAAGCATTATCTAATGCCTTAGCTGTAGAGAAAGGCAGACTGTCAAGTAGTTATGAAGTGTTAGGTTCAATATATAAATAATTCTAAAGCTACTTTGTCCAGTGTTGAAACTGTACAAATCTAACAGACTACAAACTGTATGCTTCTTATTGTTTGTTGTATAATGAGGTCATGTTACTTCTTTGGGAATTCTCATAACAGCTCTCTGTATTTCCCAAGGGTTTGTATTTGCTGCTGTTATTGATTTTTGTTTGTTCATTTGTTTTGTTTTTTTTTATTTCATTATCTGTAGCTCTTAATTGTCAGTCATTCAAAGGGCTACATTCTGAGATATGGTTTTTGACTAGATAGCTCTAAAAGGAATTGGAATTAAGCAATTCAAGGTAAATGTCTAGTCCAATCATACTAAAAATGAAAACAATGATTTTGCAGTGTGACACTTAGGCTGAGCAAGGCATTACTCAAAATTTTACAGATATTAAATTTATTTAATTCTCATGGCATGTCTAAAAATTAACTACTATTATTGTGGAAACAGGTACAAAGCATTTAAGTAACTCGTCTTATATCAGCCAATTAATAACTTGTGAATTTTAGATTTGATTCCAGCAAATGTTAGTGTACTAAAAAATGTTGATCTCTCCAGGAAAAAAAGTGTTTATTTTTCTAGCTTTTTAAAAATGTTTGTATCTATCATTATCTATAGTACAGTATTAATCAAGAGAGGTTAAGCAATGCTACTACATAAAACAATAGTGAAAATCTCAACAGCTTAAAATAAGAAAGGCTTATGTCTCACCTAAGACTCTATCATGAATTAGTTGAGAGCTCTGCACTGAAATGTCCCGATTCCAGATCCAGGCACTATGTGACACATTGCAGTTCACTGGGCCAAAGGGAGAGAGCTGTCTCCATTGTGTTGTAGATCTTGAGGGTTCTGACTACAAGGGACACCCATTGTTGTCTCAAAAAAGTTACACGATTATGCTTAACTTCATGTTAGATATCCAGAAAGGGGAAAAAATTGAAAATCGTTGTGAACAACACTATTGCCTCTCAAAGGTGCCTACATTCATTTTTTCAAACGTAAACTATTGATGGAAAGAAGGAAAAAGTTGAATACTCACAGACATTTATCCTTCTGATACAGTTTATGAAAAAATAAGCAGTATTACTTTAGTGGTCTGTAAGAAGCTATTAGTGAGATAAGGTTCACCTCAACAATTATGAAACTCAGGACAGATTCTGCTTGCAAAATGAAAGGAGTTACTTGGTCTCCTCCTTTGGCCACTCCCAACCATCTCTCTGCCAATAGTAGCAATGCTTTCTGGTGGCGATGTTGTGCGTCCCTTGCAGTCCTGTTCTGCCCACTACACTGTCTTCTCTCTCAAGTGATAGCTAAGTAAATATCGATTAATTGACTCACTCAATTGTTCATTTATTCACTCACCGGCTCATCAATTTGTTTCAGAGAACTTTTTTGAATAAGTGCTATGACACTGACATGATGCTAAGATCTGGAGATACAATTATATATAAAGCATAGATTATACTCTCAAAGAATTTACTGTCTACAGGGAAGACAGAGCAAAACTAATTTATCCTGCACTCACAGATTGCATGGCAATAAGGGGAGGAGAAAAGTTGGTAAATCCCATGGTGATGACCAAAACTCTTCCTGGTGATCATGGCCAAAAGCAGTTTTAAGAAGCTATAGGATCTGTGCTTCCTTCAGCTTTCACAATCCAAAGTCCTGAAGTCTTAGCCAGTCCTATCTGTGCAGAACATTTCCCCACAAGAAATATCATGTGGCTTTTGTATCATTGTGTTTTATGCACCATATACTCTAAAGAAGAGGCAATAAAAAGATTTAGGCAGAGTTGTTAAAATTAAGAAAACAATTCTAGTGAAAGTATAAAGGAGAGATTAGAAACAAGATGAGACCATGAAGGCAGAAAACCAGAGATAAGGTTTACCTCAACAATTATGAAACTCAGGACAGATCCTGCTTGCAAAATGAAAGGAGTTACTTGGTCTCATCCTCTGGTCAATCCTAACCATCTCTCCGCCAATAGTAGCAAGGCTTTCTGGTGGCAACGTGTGCCTTCCTTGCAGTGCTCTTCCACCCACTACACTGCCTTCTCTCTCAAGTGATAACTAAGTTAATGGAAGCTAATTTAGGAAGCTATCGTAACAGACCAAGCTTGGAGATGGTAGTAGGAGTTTGGACTGGGTCTCCCTCTCCCACGGGCTTTCTAGGTCCCTGGGGTCACTGCTATCTTGAGACTGCACCCCAGAGACCCCAGATGTGGGCAGATGTGAGGCTGTTGTCAAGGATGCAAAAGCAGCCTGAGCAGGTGCTTCTTTGTGTCCGGAAATGGTTGCCTGTTCTGTTCCGTTGGACAAGATAGCAGGTGGAACCAATGAATTCCCAGTCCCTTTTGGGAGGTTTTGGATAAAACCATATCTACAGCTTGGGTGGATATAATCTGGCAGGCAAGTCCTCTCCACTGAGCAATGGAGGCAGAAGGACGCACAGATGCTGGGACGCCTAAGCCATGCCTGGCTGTTGAGCCCTCCTATTTCTATTAATGCACAAAACATTTGGTATTCTTTTAGGCACCCTGTCCAACAAGTATAATGCGAGCCACTAAGTTACTTGAAATCATCTTGTAGGTACACTCGCAAAAATAAAAAGAAGCAGGTGAAAGTAATTTTAATAATATATTTAATTTTAACTCCCATGTGTCCAATATATTTTTCAACACGTAGCCAATATAAAGATATGATTCATGAGATATTTTGTATGTTGTTAAATGCTAGTCCTTTGAAGCCTGGAAGGTATTTCTCACTGCACATCTCAGTTTGAATCCATCACATTTCAACTGCTCATTGGACACACGTGGCTGGTGACTACTGGAATGGACAGTGCAGTCAGGGGTCTTTATTCACTTGCCTTGAAATGGTTATTTATTTATAATAGACAGAAATGAAGGCAAACTATATGACTGAAAACGTTTGCTTTTTATCATAAAAAGGAAAATAGCACTTCCAATCTTTCCTGCTAATCACGTTGACCAATATTTAATCTTGAGTCAATACATAGAAATGCTTATATATCTGATTTTTATACATTCCACAAAAATCTCACAAAATATAGTTTCTATAGTTTGAAAATAATTTGAAAAGTATTATATTTGAATAAAGAAACATGAATAAAATAATATGAAATGATAGGATGCTTTTAATGCCAATTAATTTTTCTTTTTATCAAGTATTCAAGTGTATGATAGATACAACACACTGACTCATTTAATTTTATATAAGCTCTCTCAATTGTCTCTCTTTAATATTTTGTCTAGTCTTGGAGGCATATTAAAAGTATTTGTACTTCAAAAAATTGAAAAATCAATAAATATGCTTTACAAGGTGCTTCTGCCAGATTCAATTAATGAATTGCTGTTTGGGGACTTTAAAAGTTTAATTCTGGGTTTTATAGTAAGTTGGTGTTAAAACATTGAAAATTTATCCATTTGATTATATCCCTAAGTTAGAAATAACCACAATCTGCCTCTGTAATTCATTTAGAGGGCTAACGTCTGCTTGAGGTTGTCTATTTGCAAGCTTTGAAGTATTGTAAAAATCTTCCTTCTTCTCTTTTTCCCTTTATTTGACCTCACTTGTCTTTTGGGGTCTGCAGTTCTCCCTCCATTTTCTCCTCAACGATTTCAGCAAATTACAGTGGGGTGTTTTATGCATTCCCAAACAAGTAGTCACTATTAACTTGCCAAATTTGACATACTGATTCTGTTTTTCCCTTAAACTCAGAAAAAAAGATTAAAATAACTTACAGCTATTTTCATGATGCCTGCAAAGACCCAATTAGGTATGCTACTGCTGTACCTCGTGCCATCTTCCACTGTGACTGTTACTTTTAGGTGACTCTTTCTCCCCAAATAAGACACTGTACCAAAGATACATAGGAGGAAATTCCTTTTTTTTTTTTTTTTTTTTTTTTTGCCATATGCTGCATTCTATCCCACCAAAAGGCATGTGGGGTATAAAAAAAAAATAGGGTACAATTTTTTAAAGTTGCTATCCTCTTCCCAATCTAAGAGTGAATTTTTGGTGGGAACTCATATTTTTGAGGGGTTAGGTAGATGAGAAATACTTTAAAGGGCATTTTTGTCATACAAAGTATTATCTTATCTAGAGCTTGGTGGAGAAAGAAAAGCTTGAGGTAAAGAAAAGTCAAAATATTTTAGAAGATAATACAAAGAGTTGTCTTGCTGGTAGTCAAGATGGAATTTTGGGGAGATGATCTTGTGCATCAACTGATCCACCTTTTTTTTCCAGAAGCCAATAGAAGACCAAAATAAGATTTATTGGGGGCTGGACTTGGAGAGAGAAGTCACAAAGAGGTTCTACTAGCATAAAGAAAAGCAGGGATTAAGGATGATGAGGTAGTAAAATTAGAGTCTTCATCAGGAATTTTGCAAGAAGCCAGAAGGAAAGAAACTGTATCCAAGAAGGAAAAACATTTTTAAGAGATAGCATTTTGTTGCTTTTGGCTGCTTTTTAAAAATTAGGTAGACAAAGCCTTCTTAGATATGACACAAAATGCACAAGTGACAAAATCTTAAAAATAGATGAATTTTAAAACTTTTGGCTTTAAAGAACACCATTGAGAAAGTAAAAACACAACCCACAGACTAGGAGAAAAGATTTGTAAATCATTTAAGGGTCTAGAAAGCAGAATATAAAAAACTGTTATAACTCAACAACAAAAAGACAACTCAATTACAAAATGAGCAAAGGACTTGAATAGACATAGGTCCAAAGAAGATGAATAATTGACCAACAAGCACATGAAGAAATGTTCAGCATCATTAGTCATTAGGGAATTGCAAACTATAAGCACAATGAGATACTGAAATGTCTGTAAAACCTATATGTCTGTATAACCAATAATAACCTATAAAAGATTGTTTGACATAAGTAACTAAATCTTCCATTTTAGTTGCATGCCTGCTGTCCAGATGCAATCCCTCCCACATGTAACCAGAACTGCTCTTAGCCCCTGAGTTGTAACTTCCCCCTTTCTTAGAAATCCCCTACCCCCTAAATCCTGTTAAGCAAACAGCAGCTGGCCTACAGCCAAACTTAGCAAGCAGGTAGCTGCAAATTGTTCCACCCCTGACTCTGACTCTTTCTAGAATGTCATCTGTAATTTCGAAAACTGTGGTTTTTTGCCTATAAGAGCCCACTGCTTACTTTGCTCGGGGCTGAGAGATTTTTAGTGGTGTTAGCCCTCTCTCGATTGCCAACTATTGAAGGATTCAAAATCTGATTCTCTGTGTATCGGTGACTTCTTTCTCACACTCCAGTCATAACAATACCACTTATACCTGCTGGGATGGCTATTAACAAAAGGAATTAAATAATAAGTGCTGGTGAGAATGTGGAGAAATTGAAAACCTCATACATTTCTGATAGAAATATGAAATGGCGCAGCTATTTTGGCAAACAATCTGGCAGTTCCTCAAAAGGTTAGAAATAGAATTGTCATATGGCCTGGCAATTCCTAGTACTGCATGACTCAGCAATTTCACTCTTAAGTTTTATGTGTGTGTGCGTGTGTCTGTACATAAAGAAAAGCAGGGATTGAGAATAATGATGATGAGGCTGTAAAATTAGAGTCTTCATCAGGAATTTTGCAAGAAGCCAGAAGGAAAGAAACACACACACACATATATATTATATTATATATATATATATATATATATAAGCTTATATATATAAATTGTACATATAGGTATTCTCTTGGATATATATGTTTATATGCAAAAGATATAAAAACATATAGCCTCACAAAAATGAATGTCCACAGCATTATTCGTAATAGCCAAAGGTGGAAACAACTCAAATGTACATCAACTAATGAATCTAACACTAAAATGCTATATAGCCATTCAATAAAATAATATTCAGCAATAAAAAGGAATGAGACATTTATACATGCTAAAACTTGGATAAACCTTAAAAACATTATGTTAAGTTAAAAAAGCTAAACACAAACTAAAATACACTGTATGCCTTCACGTATATAAGATTTTCAGAATAAACAAGTGCATCAAAACAGAAACCAGATTAGTGGTCGCTTAGGACTGCTGAGGTTGGGGGGAAATGAATAGTAATGACTCATGGGTATGGGGTCTTTTTTTGAGATAATAAAAATATTCAAAAATTTACTTGGGTGATGTTATATTATTTAAAGACTGAGAGATATGAGTCCCTGACAGCCAAGAATAAAAACATTTCCAGCCGAGCTCGGTGGCTCAGCCTGTAATCCTGCGCCTTTGGGAGGCTGAGGTGAGTGGATTGCCTGAGTCTGCGAGTTCGAGAC
>NW_007233031.1:184165-205586 GCF_000164805.1 Carlito syrichta
TAGCATTATTATTATTATTATTATTTTGAGTTGGAGTCTCACTCTGTCGCCCAGACTGGAGTGCAGTGGCCGCTCCCAGCCACCGCAGCCTCGACCTGCTGGGCTCCGGAGATCCTTCCGTCTCACCTTCCAAGTAGCTGGAACTACAGGTGCACGCTGCCACGCCTGGCTAAATTTTGGTTTATTGTAGAGATGAGGTCTCGCTAAGTTGCCCAGGCAGGTCTTGAACCCGCGGGCTCAGGCAATCCACTCACCTCGGCCTTCCAAAGCGTGGGATTACAGACTGAGCCACCAAGCCCAGCCCAGCATTATTATTATTTTTTAAAAGTTCCCTTGTTCCATTGGTATTTGAGGTTACCTTTCTGATTATTAGGAAAAGAAATGGTGATATTTATCATTGTATACAAACTTGGCCAGGACAAAAATAAAAGAGAACTGATCACTGGCTGTGACTATGCTGAAAACGAGATTGCAAATAGAAGTTAACACATGTAGGGGAAGGAATCCAATACAAGACCCAAGGGTAGTTCCTTATAGCCAGGATTCTCGTTAGAAACACAGAGGATTTTATTGTATAAGCCAAGAGAATAGAGAATCTGTGAATAGTCAGATTTTCCAATGTAGTTCATGAAATAGAAATTCTTTTATAATTTTTAATTGACCAATAAAACTTTTTTATGTTTGTGGTGTACAATATAAGGTTTTAAAATATATAAACATTGTGGAATGGCTTAACTATGCTAATTAACATAGGTATTATCTCGTATATTTTATAATGAAAACACAAAATCTTTCTTTGATATTTTCAAGGATACAATAAAATAGAACATTCTTCACCAAATATTTTATGCAGGGCACACTAAATGGGATTAACTGGTTATAAGGCTTTTTAAAGCAGTGACTCTGTGCTGGTGAGAAAATTCAAAGAGAAGGTAAAATTTCTGTTAGCAATGCATTTAAGAATTCCCACCGAAGACCATTTATTTCTTCCAGTAGCTAAATTCTACTAAGACTGTTGGGATTAAACACAATGTTTAGCATTGTTATTGCAGGAATTCAACTAGGAGATTAGGAATTTCTACAGTTCAGTTAAATGAAGGACTTCTCTTTCCCTTTGCTTTGGAAACAAAACTGGCTGTTGTGAAAAGAATATAGGAAAGAGATCCCAAATAGCAACAAAAATAGAAAGTAGGAGGGAGAATTTAACAGATTCATAGTGTCAGTAAGAGGAAGTGATGGAAAAAAGTCAATGGTAATGTGAAGGAAGAGAATGGAGAGTTCCCAGAAACCTCTACAATCTGTATGATTTGGGAAGTTTAGGTGTGTGTATGTATATGTATGTGAAAAGGTGTTGGGAATGGGTGTTGAAATTATAGGTTAAGAGTTGAGATAGGAACAAAGGTATTATACAGGGAACAGATTAAGCAGATTTTTCTCTGGCATAGATGGCTGTTTACATTTGAGTAATATTTAAGGTTTTAAAAGCCCTCAGATGTCCACATAATTATGTTGCTATTACATAACACATACTACAAGTTGGTTTGATTTAATATACTGCAGGATATGCTTCCTATAACATTTATTAACTTATTCTTGATTGATTGATTGATTTCCTCATTCTACAAAGAGTTGTTGGGCATCCAGTAAGGGCTAGACCCTGTTTAATATTGGTATTAGTGGAGATGTAAATAAATAAAACATCTGTTTCTATAATTAATCATTGCAATCATGATAAATATAAGATGGAAATATATAGAGTGTTTTAAAAGCCTATGTTTTGAAATCATATAGAGTGCTATGAAAGCATGTTATGAATGTATGACTTATTTTATGAGGTCAACCAGTGTCTTCCTGTGAAATTTATATTTCAAATAGGACCGAAAAATAAACAAGGGTTAGCTAGGAGAAAAGGTAAGGATGGGAAAGGATTAAAGATAAATAGAAAATCATGTTTGGAAGATTCTGGATATAAATTAGTATGGTTGCTGTGATCAGAAAGGAGACAAGTTATGAATTAAGATGCTAGAGATTTGAAGGATGTCACATCATGAAGAAGTTTTAAAAATTTTGAATTTTGTCTTACGATGTATAGGAAGCTACTGAAGAGATTTAATCAAAGCTTGCATTTTAAAAGGTAGTTCCCAATGAAGGGTGAGGAATACACTAAAAGGAGAAGGAAAATGTGGAAAAGCATTAAGAGAGTGTTACAGAAGTCCAGACAGGGTATAAGGGTGTTAGACAAAGTGATGTCATTGAAGTTGGAAAGATGTGAACAGATTGGGGAGTTATTATTCATAAAGTTGATGACCTTGGTAACTTATTGCGTGTAGGGAGATAAAATAAAAGGAAATTTTGAATATCATGCCTAAGGAATTTCTGCTTCTATATAGGATGTAGTAATCACGGCAACTTAACGCTCTAACCAGAATAAGCCTGATAATTGCAATGATCATATCGTTAAATGCACCAGAGAGGGAGCACCATTTCATAATGAGCTAACACACTCCAAAGATTTTCCACACAGGAGATATGCTTTTGATTGTGGACATTGCTGAAGATTGAGCAAGACTGAGGAAGAGACCTCTGCTGGTGGAAAGAACTCAGCAAAACTTTCAGCACAATGATGGTCTGGACTAACAAATTAGAAACAGGTAGAGTCTCAAAGGCATAAATTACAGGGCTGCTGAGTTGTGCACTTTGTGAAAGGTAACACAGAGCTGGTATCCTACTGCATGTATTTTCCAATGTTTTGACTATATGGAATAAGAGACTAAATAACTAAACTGGAAACCTCTGAAGTGCACAACAGGTTCACTACATAAAGTCTGGGAGGGCCACTCATTAAAATTGAAATAAAGCTAATTGTAGATGTGCCAAAACTGTACTCCGGCTCCAACCTGCCCCAATTCTTGATGGGACCAAGGTGATAAAGCTTCTATCCTATCTATTTAATGGAGGAAATTTTCTCCTTTAGAATAGGGCATCCAGAGCCCCCAAACTTCTTTTATACACAATGCTAGACATACAATAGAAAATTACTAGACATGGAGAAAAAAAATTAGATTGTCTGAGCAATAATCAAGTAAAAAGAAAGACACCAAACGACTCACATTTGATATGGATATTAGAGTTAGCATGGTTAGACTCAAAGCTGAGAAGAGTGTATTGAAGCAGAGACAGAAATGGGAGACATCAGCACATGCTGGCTCAGATAACACAAGACAAGGAAGAGCAGGAAGAGAGCAGAGCGTTGCTGGATCTCAATGCCTGTAGGCCAGGTAGAGAATGGGAAGCTGGTTACAGGATCTGAGAAAGCTGATAAACAGGGAGTGAATCAGGATTGTGTGGAGCTATAAAGACAAAGCAAGAGAGTATTTTGGGAAGTAGGAGGGAACCACAGCAAAGAGGTCAAGTGAGGTAGGGAAAAGAGATAGTTGTTTAGTGTGGGCAGCTGACAGAAAGCAGACCTGTCCTGGCTTTAGCATCCAAGCTGAGCTGGGCAAGGTTGTTGTCTTACTTTGATATACTTTGGAGGATGGTTAAATTATAAATAACTGGGTATAAACCCACCAAAATGTAGACAATCCATCAGAGCATAATATGTTACTTCGACTATGCTATTTTGGATATTTTCTTTACCTGAACTGACATTTCTTTTAATTAGATCACAAGTCTCTTTCTCTTAAATCATGTCTTACTTCTTAAGAACTAATAAAGTTTCACTATTTGCTTCTCATCAAAATTAAATTAAGTACAAATTTTAAGGACATAGATACAAGATCATTACCAGTGAGACAGCTTGAGCAAGCTATTTTTAACCTTCCATTCACAATTCCGAAATATACATTTGCTTTAATAACGTAACTGTTGCTTCAGTAGCATGACCCTTTACATGAGTGCTCAGCAAACTTTTTCTGTGAAGGGCCAGCTATTAAAAATTCCAGACTTTGGGAGCAATGTATAGTCACATAGTCTTTTTCTTTTTTATAGTTTATTAAAAATGCAAAAACCCATTCTTAGCCTGCAGGCTCTGCAAAAACAGACTGTGGGCCAGGTTTAGTCTGTGGATCATGGTTTGCCTACCCTTACTTTCACCTTGAAATATTTATGGCATATAAAGAAGGACAAAATGATGGACTTTGCAGCAAACTGGATGGACTTAGCGCCCCTCATACTTAGTGACCTATCACGGCAAGAACCGAATACCACGTGTACTCACACACGTGTGGATCCTGAACATTTATCACTATGCTGCAAGGGAGGGATCGGCAGTCCCGGGACACCGCCAGGGCACATAGGGAGGGGAAAGAGCATGTGATATCACAATGGATACCAGATCCTAAACCAGGGTAAGTGAGGACCACTGGGAGGCCCAAACTTCCCCTGCACGTAGATACTTAGGTGCCTAATCCTTACTTGTACCCCACATCTCAGTAATAAAATAAGGGGAAAAAAAATTCATGGCATGACATGTACTTTATTTTACTTGTGAAGTGGCCTATCTTCTTCATAAATAGGTATCTATAGGAATGTATGTATGATACATATAAATTCATATAAATCATTTATCTATAATATGATTCTGTCGTTTGTAGTTAACATAAATTGTTTCTACTGAAAGTTATTAAGATGTCTTTATGAAAGATTATGGTATTTGAGAAACTTTTATCTTTTTCTTCAGAAACTGACCAAGATCAAAATCTTAGAGGTCTGGGACAGCCCTCGAAATCATTCTAGCTCAGGTATATTTCATGAGACCTTTGAAAGCCAAAATTATATTTTAAGCTCAGAATTCTCGAAAATTTGCAGTGGTTGGCTACATGACAATATCTGATTTCAAAATATATTTGTTTGGCTGGTGTATCTCCTTCTCTATCAGGAAATCTGATGAACCTATAGTGATTTATCCACAAATGCTTCTTTCGGTCTTTCTCCACAGGCGGTGATGGAAGAATCTGTCCACTTTGCTACCTTGTCCAGGAGATAGAGCATCTGAAACAAAAGGAGCATGGCCAAAGCAGAACTGGTGTAAAACTAATAAAACACAAAGGACTTGGACTTCTTTCTAAATTCCAGGAGGAAGATTCTTTACTGTAGGAGGAACTGCCAGCGTCAGGACAGAATGTGCATGAGTCCAGTCACCAACATATTAAAATCTGGTCTTCAAAACTAACAGATGGCCTCAGCCAAAGCCCTTGGGGAAGTGGCTGAAGTACACATTATGAGGAGTTCTGGCAAATAAAATGTTTCCTGAACCTGACAACTTTATGTGTGACAACCTGTGTCTTGAGAGTCACTTGTTAAGAAGAAAGTTAACAATAGTAGAAAAACGCTCTGTAACTATCTGAGAGTTTCATGGCAGAAAGTGAGGGACAAGCAGAAAGGAATTCGAATGGCTAGATTAAAATAAAGGAGGCAACTGAGTTGTGGAAATCCAAGAATTGCAGGACTCAGAGAAATTCTAAGTCTCTTATTGTGATCTCTTCTTTCCAGGAAAGAATATTTTTAAGACTTACTCTTGGAATTTTCCAGAGAAAATTCTGGTTTCTTTGTGAATGTGTCATAGCTCCTCTCAATTTCAATTAGTCACCTTGGGACTCAGAGGTTTTATCTTTGTTTGTATATCTGGTTGCATACATTTCTACATTTAAGATATTTTTCTTTTTGCCCAAAATATAAATGCAACTACTGAAGTGCACTCAGGGGACAACTATAAATGTAAATCTGAATTGTTGGTGGTATAAACAATAAGCCAAGGCTTTAAAAATTCTTAGTTGAAATAGCTAATGCTGTTTGACATGAACTTCTTCACCATGAACTCAACACAGAATCCCAATGCTCTAAAAATGTGAGAAGGCACGAAGCTAATATAACATATTCAGTGTCTTCATTGCTTATGCAATTTAGGTTTCTGTGGAGGTCATTTGGCTCTTTGAGATTTAGACCTCTAGTTCCTGAAGAATTATTTGAGCATTATGTTCACAAAATCATTTTTGCTGCTTTCACTGAAGTTCCCATCTTACCTGAGTCCCGTCTCTTTGCAGCTGTTCCCTTAACCCTGTGCTGATTCAGTTATTAAAGAACCCCTCCCCCACTTTTCTTTCCCTTTTCCCAATACAATCCACACAATGCTTTGTGGGTGGAGTAGAATTTGCTAAAAATAGGAGAGTGAAAGAAGGGTTTATTGTGCAAAATGTAATCAACTTAATATTGGAAATTAAACCCCCTTGTTCTTAAAGCTGCCTTGGCTTTTCTGCCCCTGAGATTATTCGCTGGTTACCTCTTGGCAATACTAGCCTTCAATCACATTGCCATGGCTTCCTGCCTGCCTGTCACCCCTCTCAAGCCCACGCTTCTTTCTCCACTTTTGTGCTCCATAAATCTTGAACTATCTTCTCTTACCTTGAAATTCCAACTTAAATCATTCTTTACCCACTGCTAGACCCAGGGTCTACTTTTTCATATCCAAAACTTTTGTTACTATCTTCTACTTAAAGGAGGGGTATTCTAACCTGGGTATTACCCAATAGCAATATAGGGGAATTGATCAAGGCTTTGAAATTGTAGTCTTTTATTTCTACCTCTCTCTCTTTCCCCTATCTACAAAAGACAAGAGCAATAAACATAGTTTTCCACTAAAATGAATTATACCTCCTTGCACCTATCTCCAATAGTAGATATATCAACACTAAATTCTAGATTATAATAACATTTTCCCCTTCATAGTGTTAAAGAGAGAAACAAACAAAAAACCAGAGTGGGGGACTCAGAGGTAAGCTTAACTCAGCTTGGTCCATTTGCTAGTCTATGTCACATGGCTGTACAATTCCCTAGAGACATGCCAGGGCTTTGCTGTTTAGTTGTCCAATATGATAATTACTAGCCACATGTGGCTATTTGTATTGAATTTTAATTAATTAAAAAGTAAATAAGATTAAAATATTAGTTTCTCAACTATACTAGACACACTTCAAAAGCTCACGCAGCTGGTGTCTACTTTATGAGATAGTACAAAATTATAGAACTTTTCCATCAAAGCAGAAATTTCTATTGGACAGAATTATTCTTGGCAAAAAAACACAATGCTATAATCTCCTTTACTAGCCTGTTTTACACTTTAGTGACGCATATCTAAACTATGCTTCATCTGGTGACAAAGGTATTGAATAAAGCACAATCAAGGGGAGTCAAGTTTTAAATCATGAGGATAAAATGTTCCTGAAGATACATAGTAAACAAAGTATCTATGAATTTTGGAATGGTTGAAATTTGGACAAAAACTTTGGCAAATTGATTTCTTTGCTAATTTTAGCTGTTTCAAAAGAATGCCCGGTGATAACTTTGTTAACTGATACAAATATGCATATTAAAGTTGAAGAAGGTATATGTACACTTCGTTATAGTGATCAAAGACACTCATAATGATAAGAAATCCAACATTGACTGCCTCTTAATGACTTGCCTCTTTATTTGAGCCCAGATAAAACACAGCAGTCTCACTGAGTTCTTACTTTAGTTAATGTAAAATAGAATGCAAAGTAGCAGATCAGTGTTAGATTTTCTATTCTCTGATCAAAGTAATTCTAATGCAGTAATGGAGAAAACATATTAATGATCTCCAGAGGAATTTAGAATAGGAAAGAGGTTTTGATATTTTATCTATAACTTTTAATACAGAAACTTTCCTACCCACATTAGGGTCACACATTAAAGGAAAAAATAATTAAGATTCACTCTCAATCCTGTAGTTCATGGTACACGCAGAATTGAGCTTTGGCTGTTGCTGCTTGGAAGCCACTGTAAATGACTGCTCCCCATTTCCTCTCCTTTGTTTTTAAATAGATGAGGTGTCTGTTAAGATTAAAATTAGATATAGGAGGTCTAAACTTCACTTGTACAATGACACTTATGTATCTAATCCTGAATTGTACTCCACGTCTTTAAAAATAAAAACTTTTTAAGTCGATATGTTGGATTGATATTATCACGTGTTCAATATGGAGAACAAAAAAAGTACAAGCTTTAGAAACAACAATGAAAACTTTTTGAAGTATATATTAATATAATTTAACAAAATAGCTACTCCAAAAAATGTTAAATAAACTACATTAACAATATTGACTTCTCTATATATATGTATATGCATATATAAATATATATATATGCGTGTGTGTTGCACTTTACATACAATATTTCATTGAAGTTTTCAATAATTTCCTGGAGTAGGTAGCATTAATCTCATTTTACACATGAGGAGATGGCACTGGAGGGATGAGATTGTTCTTAACTGGCACAAACTTAATAGTTGCTGAACCATATTCTCCATATCTTCTCATTACTCCACTATAGCTGACTCTCTAAAATGTAAACCAGTTGGGCATTCAGGGAACATGAGGAATGTCAACTTGTTACTCTTCCCTGAGGGATCAAAATCAACAAATGCCAACCAACAAGGAGAGGAGTCATTCACCTCAAACCTGCTGCTAAAGAGAGACAAGAGGGTCGCATGATCCCCGGGGTTTGTCAGTGATTGCATATTTAACACTGGCCTCCACCCAGGGTAACAAGTACCATATTGTTAGCTTCTAAGTTCTTTGTCAATAGAAACACTCTCTTCACTTACTCAACAAATATGCCACATGCAGGCCCTCTCTATGCACAGTGACATACACACACTAGGCTGCAGACCCTACTCTCACAGAGGTAGTAGACTAGTGGCTGATTGAACTGGTATTCTCACCAGGTGATGCTTTGAAAAGATATTTTAGTTAGAAGTCAATGAAAGCTTAATACTGGTTGAGAACTGCTGAACCTTATGTATTTAAAATTATACTTAACCACTTCACACCATCAGGATGGCTACTATTTTTTTTAAAAAGACAGAAAGCAACAAGTGTTGGCAGTGAAGTGAAGAAATTGGAACTCTTATGCGTTGTTAGAATACTAAATGGAGCAGCCACTGTGAAAAACAATATAGCAGTTCCTCAAAAAAATAAAAAATCAAATTACAGTATGCTTCTGAAATTTTACTTCTGGGTATATACTCCAAAGAATTGAAAATAGAAACTTGAAAAGTTATTTAAACACTCATGTTCACAGCACCTTTATCCACAGCAACCAAAAAGTGGAAGTAACCCAGGTCCTTTGACGGGATGCATAAATGAAATAAATAAATGATACACACATACAATGAAATATCATTCAGCTTTAAAAAGGAAGATTTTTGACACATTCTACATCATGGATGAACCTTGAGGATATTGGGCTATGCAAAATAAGCCAATCACAGAAGGGCAAATATTGTATGCTAAGTACTTATACACAGTATATAGAATAGTCAAATTCATAAAAATAGAAAGTAAAATGGTGGTTGTCAGAGATTGAGGATGGAGAAATGGGGAGTCAGTGCTTATGGAGAATGGGCAGCTTGAGTTTTGCAAGATAAAAAGAATTATGGAGGTGGATATTGGTAGTGTTGCACAACAATGTGAATATACTTAAGCCACTGAACTGTAAACTTAAAAACGAGTAATATGGGCCAGGCATGGTGGCTCATGCCTATAATCCCAGCACTTACAGAGGCTGAGGCAGAGGGATTACTTAAGCTCAGGAGTTCAAGACCACCCTAGGCAACATAGTGAGACCTCATCGCTAAATATATACATATCAAAAAATTCGCTGGTAGGATGGCAAGCACTTGTAGTGCAAACTACTTAGAAGGCTGAGGTGGAAGGATCACCCGAGCCCAGGAGGTGGAGGCTGCAATGAGCCATGATCATGCCATTGCACTCCAGTTAAAGAGTGAGTCCCTGACTCAAAAAAAATTGTAAGATGGTTAATTGTATGTTACATGTATTTTACCATAATAAAAAAATTAATTGATGAATTTCACACTTCAAACAGGTAAATTGTATGGCATGTGAATTTTATCTCAATAAAGTTGTTAAATATATACGTGCATATATGTATAAATAAACACATATATATATGTGTATACACATAAATATGCAACAGCTGCACTCAAAACACTACAAAACTTCCACTAAAGTTGAAAATGTCAAAATATACACAGAGAAAAATTAAATATGGCTAAGACACCTAATCAGAAAAATAATCAAAGAATCTGTCTGTATTAATCAACAATTCACTTTCAACTATTTGGTAACATCTACTAAGTGAGTTTACTTATCAGGAGTAAAAAGCTAAGTAGAATTGTGATACCTTTTATTCTTACTGTTAGTAACTCATATCTAAGAATCATCTTGGGGTCTTTGCCAACTGCTCACAAGGGGTTTCTTGGTTATGGCTCTTGAAAAAGATATCTCCTCAAAAAGAGAGAGAGACTTGTATCCTTTTTAACTTGGTTATCCTTTTTTAAGAAAAATCTTTTATAGAGAGAAAAACAAGCTCAAGTATTAAACATTAAGAAATGAAATAAATAATCCTTAAACAGTGAGTTTTAAGAAATTGTTGCTATTACTCTTTGTTTGCTGCTGAAATAGTCTCTCATAAATTTTAGGCCTTATCTTTCTTACAGATTCTCACTCATTTTTCCTCCTTTTAAAAACTATCCACAGAGTAATTGTTATCATAATATACTATATAAATATAGTAGTGAGACTGCAACTGTCTGTTTCAATTCAGAAAGGAATAATTTCACACTTTCTTTGGGAAAGAGAGAGAGAAACAGTAGAGCACAAGGCTACTCAGTATTAAAAAAAAAATTACTCAGTATTGATTGAAATGTTCTGGTCATTTAATTGCAATATTTTTTAAGCACATTGTCTCCTTTTAGATATCTTATATCTATATCTTTATTCCATCATCAAAAATTACTGACTTGCAGTTTCACATTCATATCACTTTAGCAAGAGTACCAATGTGGTCTTTTTTGACTGCTCACTAAATAATCATGAAAACATTGAGAAAACTCTCTCAGTATCAGAAACTAAGACAACATGCAACTTAAAAATGGGTCTAGAAGTCATTGTCAATTAATATAAGCTATGGAAATTATACTGAAAAACATTGGGAGCCAGCCTTGGAGGCCCACCTGATTGACAGGGTCCTGGTGGGCCAAAGACCCTGGGACGCAGGGCGAGTCTGGGAAGCTGAGGCCCTTCTGTCTTCCACCTTTGATGTTTGGTACTGCCAAAGAATTATGTGCAGTCGTGGGAGAAGAAAATGACATGTTTATGTGAAGTACTCACAGCTAACCTGGCAATGTCATGGTTCATTATTCCATTTCCCACTATGCCATTTGGCCTTTTCTAACATATGCAAGGGTTAAATTCTGAAGCACATCAAGAATGCTTTCTTTCACTTGGTTATAAGTTACTAGATATTGCTTCAGTAATAAATGATATAAGTATATTCACTCCTTATTTGATTTAGAATTATGTAGTTTAGTGTTTAGGCATAAGGTTTTTTAGAAACACAAGTTTATAGTAAGTTCATTATGAATTCATTATAAGTTCTAACACTTATCTAGGAGTTATGTAGGTGATTTATAACATTGTTTTTACAGATTTAGGATGAAGATTAATCATTAAGGTTTTTACTTAATTCAATAGTTAAAATTCTAAGTTAACGTTTATAGAGTGGGCTTTCACTGAATTCATAATATACTAATTGGATACTTTTATGATAAATTAACTAAATACAGAAAGCAAACTTGGGGGCCTGGGAAATATCACTAAAAGCTTCTTTTGAGTTTTCTTTAGAAATAAACACTGCAGGATAAGAGAAAAGTAACAAAGACACCTGGACAAGAAAGGCGATTACAAAGCTTTGAAGGTCATAGAAGCCCCAGAGAGAAATCTCCTGCTACATAGAGAACTGTGCACTTGGAAACTTTCTTGAGACATTTAAAGGACTGTAATTAGGGACTTTGGACTAAAACTGTCATTTTTGGCTTTAAGAAAAAGACTTATTGACTGAAAGCAGATAGTGTTCTTGGCCTGTTTGTTGCTAAGACCACTAGATGGTAGTAACTTTTACAGGATATGTACGTGAAGGAATTTTCTTTGTCTTGCCCCTTTATGAATAGTATAAAAGCTCTCTGTTAACTAATAAAGAATGTCATCTGTTCAGCAAGCAGGTGTCCATGTATATTATTTTCATCTTTCACCTATTCGTCTCTCCTTCAGGAAATCCCAGATCCTGCAGGGGCAGGACCCCTGCAGAAAAATACACAACTTCAGGATATGACACAATCAGCTCTAATTGGTTCAACTGAATTCACTCCTAAAAATTTGTAATATAATGTATACCTCCTACAATCTGCTTCTTGACTTAGATATCCAGGGCTGGTACCAAATAGAGCAAAATACCCCTGAGCAACACTTCTTCTGCCTCTGATGTGTGATGGGAAATAAAAGCCCCAGTTTTGTTTTTTTTTTTAAGTTATATAGAAAGCAAATGGATTAGAGGATATAGCTTATTCTGTAGCAAATAATTTGTATGAGTAAAACATAGGCTGGGAAAAAGATAAATTAGCATTTAGAAAATACATTAAGAACTCTGCATATTGATGATTATTTTTACATGCTTCACCAGATCACAAAACCAAGAAATATCTCTACAAGAAGACAAAAACCATAGTGAAAAGTAGTACCCAAGGTGAACATATGCTAAAAATAGACAGGATGGTAACCAAGCACGTCAATTTGAACTCCAGGTACAATTTAAAATGAGAATTTTATCTGAATACCAATAAACATTGGAGATAAGAAATAGCCACTTGTCTGTGTCTACAATCATTGGGTCTAATCAGATCTTGGTTTACTACAGTGTGATTTAGACAAAGAAAAAGGCCCATGACATCACACTGTGGAGCAAGAGAAAATTAACAACATCTAAACTTTGGACTCTGGAAAGAGCATTCCTCTGAAAGTACATTCCTGCAGTCTTTAGAAGAAATGCTTACAAGAAATCAGCAATCTAGGTAAAATTCAATAAGATATAGTCACTGAGAAAGGAAAACAGAAAATATTTCAAGAAAAGACTGGCACAATAAAGCAAAAAGAGAGCAGCTTCGATGCAAAGAAATAAACAAATTAAAATATCTTTTTTCTCCATAGTGACAGAAAAAAAGAAATATATATACAAATTCTAAATTAATGAATACATGCTTGCATTCAAAAAGCAAAGAAATGAATTTTTTTAAGACCAGAGACTCTGTGGATCTCTAAAGGAACTGGTAACTCAGTAGTTTCAGGGTTAAATCAAGGCCATCCCAGCAAATTGTCACCAATAAGATAATGCTAGCTTGGCAGGAAACTATGTTTTCAAAGCCCATGAGTAGAACCATTTCAGTGACATAAGCCATTGAAATACCAAACACCAAGACACTGGTCAGAAAACCCCATTGTATAAGGTGAACTCAAAAGAATCAACAAGTATATGAGAGATGCTTACATTATGAAAGATATTTTAAACTTGCAATAACAACACTCAGCAAATTGAAGAACTCGCATCTAAAAAGACATTGAAAAGAGAACAAAAAGAAAAGATTTAAAGCATGTATACACCTTATACTTTTTTTTTTTTTTTTGAGTTGGAGTCTCACTCTGTCGCCCAGACTGGAGTGCAGTGGCCGCTCCTGGCCACCGCAGCCTCGACCTGCTGGGCTCCGGCGATCCTTCCGCCTCAGCCTTCCAAGTAGCCGGAATTACAGGCATGCGCTACCATGCCCGGCTGATTTTTTTATTTATTGTAGAGATGAGGTCTTGCTGCCCAGACGGGTCTCGAGCCCGCGGGCTCAGGCAATCCACTCACCTCAGCCTCCCAAAGGTGCGGGATTGCAGGCTGAGCCACCGAGCCCAGCTATACCTTATATTTTAAAGGCATAAAGAAAAGTAAAACAATAAACAAAAACAGGAGATTATTAAATAAAAGCAGATTTTCATGGAAAAGTACACTTAGAGATCCTAAAACTTATTTTAAAAAATAATTGTTTTCCTTCTCTTGTCTGATTGCTCTAACTAGGACTTTCAACACTATGTTGAACAGAAGGGGTGAGAGTGAGCACCTTTGTCTTATTCCAGTTTTCAGGGTAAATGGTTTTAATTTCTGTCTGTTTAGCAGTATGTTGATTTGGGGATTATCATAGAAGGCTCTTAATATTTTGAGGTATGATCCATCTATGCCTAGGTGCTCAGGGGTTTTTATCAAGAAAGGATGCTGGATTTAATTGAAAGCTTTTTCTGCACCTAATGATATAATCATGTGGTTCTTGTTTTTACATCTGTTAATGTATTTAATTACATTATGGTCTTGCAGATGTTGAACCAGCCCTGAATCCTAGGGATGAAGTCTACTTGGTCAAGAGTATCCAAATAGGAAAATAGGCAGTTAAGTTATCCCTCTTTGCAGGCAACATAATCCTATATTTCTTGAAAACCCAAGAGAATCTGTCAAAAGTCTCCTTGCACTGATAAAGGACTTTGGCCAAGTCTCAGGGTATAAAATAAACGTGCAAAAGACAGACACATTCCTATACATCAACAATAAATAGACAGAAACCCAAATAAAAAGTCCATTCGCATTCCCATTCACATTCTCAGTCACCAAAAAAATGAAATACCTTGGCATTTTTCTAGCCAAAGAAGTGAAAGACCTTTACAATGAAAACTACAAAACACTGCTAAAAGAAATCAAAGACGACACAAACAAATGGAAAAATATTTCATGCTCATGAATTGGAAGAATTAGCATTTGCTAAGATGCCCATCCTACCAAAGGCAATCTACAGGTTTAATGCAATACCAATTAAATAAACAACATCATTCTCCTCAGACCTGGAAACAACAATACAGAAATTTATATAGAAACATAAAAGACCATGAATAGCCAAAAACAATCTTTAGCAAAAGAAACAAAGTGGAAGATATCACACTTCCAGACTTCAAACATTACTATAAAGCTACAATAATCAAAACAGCTTGCTATTGGTACAAGAATAGGCATATAGATCAATGGAACAGGATACAAATTCTGGAAGCAAAACCTCAATTTCTCAGCCAACTCATCTTTAACACAACCTCCACCTGCAGCCACTGGAGAGAGGAGAAACTATTCAGTAAATGGTGCTGGGAAAACTGGCTGACCATGTGCAGAAGGCAGAAACAGAACTACCACCTATCACCATACATAAAAATCAACTCTAAGTGGCTGAAAGACTTAAATGTGAAACCTCAAGCTATAAGAATCCTAGAAGAAAATGTAGGAAACATCCTTATGGAAATTGGAATAGCAACCATTTCCTGATCAGCTCTCCAAAAGCAAATGTCATAAAAGATATGATAGGCAAATAGGACATATCAAACTGAAAGAAACTGCAAAGCAAAAGAAACCATCAAGAGAGCAGGGAAACAGCCCACAGAATGGGAAAAAATACTTGTCAACTGTAAATCTGACAAAGCCCTAACATCCGGGATCTATAAGGAATGCAAACAGGCCAAAAGGATAAAAAAGAAACAACCCCATTAAAATTGGGCAAAAGATATGAATGGACACTTCTCATAAGAAGACATTCAAGCAGCTAACAGATATATTTAAAAATGCTCAGTCTCACTAATCATCAAAGAAATGTAAATTAAAACCACACTGAGATACCACCTAACTCCAGTAGGATGGCTATCATCAACATCTCAAAAAACAATAGATACGGGAAAGGATGTGGGAAAAAGGGAACACTTCTACACTGTTGGTGAGAGTGTAAACTAGTATAACCTCTGTAGAAAACAGTGTGGCGATTTCCAAAAGAGCTAAACATTGACCTTCCATATGATCCAGCAATCCCCCTTCTGGGAATATATCCGGAGGAACTCAAATCACTCCATAAAACAATCTGCACACACTGTTTATTGCAGCATTATTCACAAAAGCAAAAGCATGGAACCAACCATGCTGTCCATCAAAAGTGGACTAGATAAGGAAGATGTGGTACATTTACATAATGGAATATTATGCAGCCATAAAGAAAAATAAAATTATAAATTTCACAGTAATTTGGATGCAATTAAAGTCTATAATACTCCATGGTTTATCACAGAAACCAAAATCTGAGTACTACATGTTCTCACTCATAAGCAGACCCTGAACATTTATCATAATACTATAAGAAAGAGATTGGCAGTAGTGAGACACTGCTGGGTGGGGGGGAGCATATAACATCAACAAGTGTACCAAACTTTACCTGTATGACGGCCACTTACGTACCTAACCCTGAATTGCACCTCACATCTTTAAAATGAAAAATATTAAAAATTTTAAAAATTGTTTAGGACTTAATCTGATCCTTGTGCACCAATGTTCATAGGTAGCTAGAACATGCATAAAGACAGGAAGTAGAACAGAAGTTAGCAGGGACTGGGAGGCTTGGTGGAAGGTTTATTATTTAGTGAGCAAGAGATTCTATTTAGGGTGATAAAGTACTAGAACTAGAGGGTGGTAGTAGTTGCACATTACTGTGAATGTACTTAATGTTCACTAAATTGTACACTTAAAAATGGTTAAAATGGTAAATTTTATGTTATATACACTTTACACTACAATAAGAAAATACCAAAAAGCCTAACTGCTTAAAATTTAAACTTTGCATATAAAAACTTAACAAATGAAGAGTTGACTGCACATAGTTAGACAGTGAATTCATTATTTGGAAAATCAAACCAAGGAAGTACTAAGTACACAGTTTATTGAATTAATGAGAAGGAAAATGTGGGGAGAAAAGTTACCAAACACAAAGGAGATGACTTTAGAGTTTCCAATATCTATTAGTAAAACAAAAAAGACAGACTAGAGAGAATGTAGGATAAGGTGCATTCAAAGTACTATTAATACAAGCAAAGATTCCCAAGAATTTTGACAAGATCTAAGCTGTCAGTTAGAATAAGCTCAATGAGTACAATCAGGGGAAACAGAAGAAAAACCAAACCGAATCTAGGAAATAACTATGGTAGAGCTTCACACTTCCAGAGAAAAAATAAAAGCAGAAAATCTACCAAAGAAAAATATTTTCTTGTCTGGGTTCATGTGAAGAAAATTCTGAGAAAAGACTAAAATACTTATTTTTCATTTTATCTTTTGTATTTGATATTTCCCATTTAATATAAAGAATGTGAAAATATCAAAATTCACTATAATAATCCTTTTAAACCTATTTCTTCAATCTTATTGAAGTGTAACTTACAAAAATTGTACATATTTAGAAGCAAAACGTGATGTTTTGAGATATGTATACATGTGGAATGATTAAATAAAGCTAATTAACATATCATCTCTAATATCATATTTTTAATGGTGAGAATATTTAAAATTTGTTCTCTTAGCAACTACTAAATCCACAATAATTATCAACTATTGTGACCATGTGTATTATAGACCTCCAGAATGTATTCTTCTATCTAATAATTGAGATCATGTAGTATTTACCTTTCTGTGTCTGGTTTATTTCACTTAGCAAAGTGTCCTGTAGGTATACACATGTTGCTGCAAATTACAGGATTTTCTTCTTTTTTAAGGCTAATGTTCAATGGTGGTTTATATTGTGTGTGTGTGTGTGTGTGTGTGTGTGTGTGTGTGTGTGTGTGTGTGTGCTTGTATAATGTGATATATATCACATTTAACATATATTTCAAACGTTATTTCATATTTCCTTTGTTCATCCATCAATAGACATTTAGATTGATTTCATATCTTGGCTAGGTGAATAGTGCTCTGATCAACATAGGAATGCAGACATTTTTTCAACATTTTCTCTCTATATATATTCAATAGTGGGATTGCTGAATCATATGGTAGTTTCATTTTTAATTTCGGGGGAAACTCCATACTGTTTTTTCATGATGTACTAATTTACAATCCCAATGACAGTATACAAGGGTTCTCTTTTCTCCACATCTTCACTAACACCTGCTATTTTGTTTCTTTTTGATAATAGTCAATTTAATAGGTGTGAAGTGATATCTCATCTTGGTCTTGATTTGCATCTCCCTGGAGATTAACAATGGTGAAAAATTTTTTACATGCCTGTCGGCCATTTGTATGTCTTCTTTTGATAAATGTCTTTTCAGATTCTTTGCTCATTTTTTAAATTGTGTTTTATTTTCTTACTAATGATTTGTTTGAGTTCTTTATACAGTTTGGATGTTAACCTCTTATCAGATGTATGGTTTGTAAATAGACTTCTCCATTCCATATGTTATCTCTTCATACTATTGATTGCTACCTTGGTCATGCAGAAGTTTTTAGTTTGAAGTCATTCCATTTGTCTATTTTTGCTTAAGTTGCCTCTGCTTTGGGATCATTGCCAAAAAGCACTGCCTGGATCAGTGTTACAGAGATTTTCCTCTATGTTTTTGTCTAGTAGTTTTACAGTTTCACAGCTTGCATTTAAGTCTTTGATCCATTTTGAGTTGATTTCTTGCATAACGTGTTTGATAGAGTCTAATTTTATTCTTTTGCATGTGGATATTCTGTTTTTCCAAAACCATTTATTGAAGAGATAATCTTATCCATTGTGTATTCTTGGCGACTCTGTTTAAAATCAGTCAACTGATTTATTTGTGATAAATGCATAAGTTTATTTCTAAGCTCTCTATTTTGTTCCGGTGGTCTGTCTGTTTTGATGTCAGTACCATACTATTTTGATTACTATAGCTTTATAGTATATTTTGAAATCAGGTAGTGTGATGCCTTCAGCTTTTTTCTTCTTACTCAAGATTACTTTAGCTATTCTGAGTCTTTTGTGAGTTTATGTGAATTTTATTATTTTTTCTACTTATGTAAAAAGTGCCTGAGGAATTTTGATGGAAAATGCATTTAATCTGTAGATTGTTTTGAGTAGTATGGACATTTTGCAATATTAAGTATCCCAATCTATGAACAAGAGATGTCTTTCATTTTTTGTTTTGAAATTTCTTTGATCAACATTTTATCGATTCAATCTTTCACCTCCTTATTTAAATTTATACCTAAGTAATTTATTATTTTTGATACTATTACTGATGGGACCTTATAAGAAAGCCTTTTAAGCTTTTACCATTGTGTATGCTGTTAGCAGTGGGTTTTTCATATGTGGTCTTTATTATGTTGAGTCAATTTCTCTCTATTCCTACTATGTTAAGAATGATTATCATGAAAGAGTGTTGAATTTCATCAAATGCTTTTTCTGCATTTATTAAGATAGTCTTGTGGTTTTTATTCTCCATTGCACCTGTTAAGATGCCTATTACTAAAAAGCAAAAGACGGCCAAGCGTAGTGGCTCCCAGCACTTTGGGAGGCTGAGGCAAGAGGATCGCTTGAGACCAAGAGGTCAAGACCAGTCTGGGCTACATAGAAAGATCCCATCTCTTAAAAAAAAAAAAAAAAAAAAAGATAATTTAAATAAATAAATAAATAAAATATAACAGCTAAGATGTTGAAACAAATTAAATGTTAATCAGCAAATGAATGGATAAAGAAAATATGGTATATACATACATACAATCCAATACTATTTAGCCTTTAAAAAAAGAAAGAAACTTGAGGACATTAATCTAAGTGAAACATGCCAGTCACAGAAGGACAAATGCTGCATGAGTCCTCCTAAATGGGGCATCTAAAGTAGTCAGAATCACAGAACCAGAGAGTAGAATGGTGGTTGCCAGGGTCTAGGTAGGGGGAGGCAGGGAGTCTTTCAACAGGTTCAAAGTCTTAATCACACAAGATAAGTTCTAGAGAACTGCTGTGCAACATTATGTCTATACTTAACAATGTTGTATTGTACACTTTAAAAATCTATTAAAGGGATGCACTTCATGTTAACAGTTCTTACCACAATAAACAAAAAGAGATGAAAGGATATTTTTAGCAGAAGAAACAGTGTGTAAGGATGAACAAGAAGAGCATACTTGAAAAACCTTGAACCTTACAGAGAGAGGAAGCATGTGGAAGAAGGAGTGGGAGATACGGAGAGATAGGCTGAAATGAGACTGGAAAGAGGACTATTCTGGCCTTCTCATCTAATTTTAAGAAATGCCTACTTTACCCTGTAAGAAAGCCATTGAAAGCTGGATTTCTTAGAATGCTTTCAGCTTCTAGTAGTAGAAGCCCCAACTAAGAGTGATTTTAAACATAGTAAGTTGCTCAGAAATAGGGCAGTCCCAGAGTTGGTTAATTCAGTGCCACAATGATGTCATCATAAACCCAAGAGTCTTCTACATTTCCTTCCTCCCGTTCTCAGCACGTTTGCTTATGATCCAAACAGGGCAGCAGCAGTTTCCAAGTCACAAGCAGACATAATACATCCACTGAAGAAGAAAAAGCATTTCTTACCGAGCCTCTCTATTTATTTTTATTTTTATTTTTTTTGAGTTGGAGTCTCAGTCCGTCACCCAGACTGGAGTGCAGTGGCCGCTCCTGGCCACCGCAGCCTTGACCTGCTGGGCTCCAGCAAGCCTTCCGTCTCAACCATCCGAGTAGCCAGAATTACAGGCACGTGGTGCCACGCCCGGCTCATATTTGATTTATTGTAGAGAAGAGGTCTCGCCTGCCCAGGCGGGTCTCGAAACCACCGGCTCAGGCAATCCACTCACCTGCCTCTCTATTTATTAAAGCCAAGTGTTTCCCAGAAGTCCCTTAGAAGACTACCCTCAAGAGTATTTGGTCAAAGTCAGTTCCATGCCCACGAATAAATCAATCCCTGGACAGGAGAGAAATGATGATTAGACCATTATTAGACCAATCATAACACACCCCAAGAAGCCAGAGCAGGAACTCTCTTCAGTACATGGATGCACGAAGGATTTACACTCAAAGGAAATCAGGAATCCTCCAGCAAAATACAATGGAAGTCTTCAAGATATATTCCCAGTAGGGGGATTGCGGGAGATTGATATTTAGGGCTTTTAGGAATCGCCACACTGCTTTCCACAGAGGTTGCACTAGTTTACACTCCCACCAACAGTGTAGAAGTGTTCCCTTTTCGCCACACCCTCTCCAGCAGCTGTTATTTTTTGAGTTGTTGATAATTGCCATTCTGACTGGAGTTAGGTGGTATCTCAGTGTGGTTTTGATTTGCATCTCCTTGATGATTAGTGAGGTTGAACATTTCTTCATGTGTCTGTTGGCTGCTCAGATATCTTCCTTTGTGAAGTGTCTGTTCATATCTTTTGCCCGTTTTATAATGGAGTTGTTTGTTTTTTTCTTTTCAGCACGTTTGAGTTCCTTGTAGACACGTATGTTTATCGCAGCGTTGTTCACAATAGCAAGAACCTGGAAGCAACCATGCTGCCCATAAAAAGAGGACTGGATTTTAAAAATGTGGTACATATGCACTATGGAATACTACGCAGCCATAAAAAAAGAACAAAATCATGAATTTCACAGCAACCTGAATGGAACTAGAGTCTATAATACTGAGTGACCTCTCAC
>NW_007233031.1:205858-232843 GCF_000164805.1 Carlito syrichta
TTAACTGTACCCCACAACATCATAATAAAAAATATTGATTTTAAAAAATGGAAGGAATGGATTTATTTGCGCAATCCCAGAGTTATGGAAAGATTTTTAAATGGTGAGTGAAATTATCAGATTTATGATTTAGAAACATCCTCTGGTGACATGGAGAATGTGTTAAAGGATGGGGTACATGGGTGATAGTGAAATGAGGAAAGACTGATATTAGAGATAATAGAAAGTGGAGTCATCTTTTGATAAATTTGTATGGAAAGGAAAGGAAATAGAATGTTATAAGTCAATTCCCAGTATTCTTTGATCTCCTGGGGCTCATAACTCATTTTGTTGTTGCTGTTGTTTCTTAAGTTGATAGACCTTATCATTTTTATCCTGTCTTCTTTATGTTTACCAGAATTTAGGGATATAAATTTTATTAAGTATAGTTTTAACTGCATCACACAAGTTTTTGTGTGTGGTATATTCATTATCAGCTCTAGGTGATTTCTAATTTCCATTAAAATGTCTTTTACGATCCACATGTTATTTAAAACTGCATGTTTACCTTTTCAAATGCATAGTGCTTTTTAATTATCTTCTTTTAACTGAATTGCATTGGAGTAACAACATATTCTGTATAATAACATTTCTTAAGTTATATTAAGATTAATGGTATAGTAAGCTAATTTTTGTTACTTACCATCAAAAGAGCCACAACTAATATATTCGCTAAAAAGTCATTTTTAGCATATCATTCATCACATATTGATGATAAATTTCTCACTATACTGGATCCTGAGATGTGAGTTTCAAGAAACAACTGGATCTAACAGAAAAAAGCAAATCAAATTAAAGCATCTAGACAAAGTTTTTGCTAGAATATGAAAGACAAAATTTTTGAAGTGGATTCATTTGTGAATAATCGCTAACTTAAATTTCTCCTCAATTCAAGTACTTGTAGGAATTCTCCTAAGTATTCTAAAGAAAAGAGTTTGAGAAATATCCTCTGTGATTCTGAGAATGGATACTTAATAAATTCCTCCCCAAACTCACTTTCTGGAAGATCTGCAATGGTCAGTATCACATTACAGATTTTTGCATGGTCCTGAAGTAAAAATTCATATTACCTTGGTTGAATTCTCAAAGTTTCTGAAACTCATTTGACCATAGAAACTCTTCTTATTTTATAACACAACTGAAATCTCAAATAAGCTTGAAAAATTTACTATTCTTCAATATTTGAAACACTTCAATCTTAAAGGAACAAAGAAAGTATTTTTAAAGACTTTCTTAACTTTCTTTTCAATATAGTTAACTCGGATTTTTTTCCAGCAACAAATATTCAGAGATTGACATATGTTCTCATTATTTTGTTGGTTCAAATTGTCAGTAAGTCACTTAATCATATCAATTGTTGTTCAAAATGTTTGTAGCCAAACTAATGAAAAAATGAAGTGTTATCTTTCATTTAAGAAAGCAGGGGAAATAACTCACTATTAGGACAGGAAAAATTGTTTTTCAGCATTAATAATAGATATAGGCAAATCCATCTACCCTCTCTTTTCCCATAAGACAAGTGACAGACTTTTCTCTTACAGTTGGCAAATGTTGGGGACAGAGAAAATCCAGTGAAGCAGGGATATAAATAAAACTATCACTTTCTGAATTTTGGATTTTATAAATGCTGTTTAATAATTGAAGGCTTTTAAAAATATCTCCATATTTAATGTTTAAGGGTTAGGCTCCACTTTGCTTACTTATTTTTATAAGTTCTGATGCACCAAGGTCCAACATATCAGTAAAACATTTCATAAATCATAGTTACAGTTGAGACCTGAATCCACATTTATATGACAACTGCTAACATTTCTTTTTAATTTTTTCTCCCATTTGCTTTTTAAAATTTATTGCTGCTTATAGAGCATTTAGATGCTTATATATTTGATGTACTCATATATCCCCAATTTGATACTAATTCCAGTACATAGGGTTAAATTAAGAATTGCCTATATTCAGTTTTGTTCAAAATTAAAAATGTTTCACTTAGAACTTATAGAATGTTATGAAATGTAGTATTTTTAATTAAAAGTGTTTTTTTTTTCATTGAAAAAATAATTGTCAGGTCAACTTGGTGGATACTAAATTCTTCAGGATGGATAGGCAGAATTATAAAATAATGAAGAATATGTACCAGGTTGGATCAATTGGGACTACTCAGGTTTTATTAGACCAAGCTCACACTACTTCTTTCCCTAATATGGCAATTAGGAATGATGACTTCCATTTACAAAGAGCATTCTTCACTTTGTCTTCACTAATTTACAAACAACTCTATGAGGTAGTTATTATCATTTCCATTCAGGTAACAATCTTGACAGTAGATGTTTCAAAGAAACAGAGGATGGCAGAGTCAAGACAGATGCAAGTCTATCTGTTCTTTCTGATTTACTATGTTCCAACTTGTATTATCTTTGATGTTTTGCTTTGAACTCTTGTTGACCCAACCAAACACCACGGGGCCTACATCCTACCTAGCAAAATACTTCCCTACCAAATAAGTGTGTATTATGGGGCCAGTATCCAGGAGGTAAGAAAAGTTCAAGGTACTGAGCCCAGAATTTGGACCACTTTTCCTTTAAAGGCTTTTGAAAATTCTGGAGGTTGTAAATGAAAGACTCAAATGGAGCAAGAGACTCAGAAGTCTAAAGGATTATCAGCAATGAACAATCTGAAAAGGAAATTAAGAAAACAAATCCATTTATAATGGCATCCAATGGAATAAAATATGTAGTTATGAATTTGTTGTTGTTGTTGTTGTTGGGTTTGGGGGGGGTTGTTTGTTTGTTTGTTTGTTTTTGAGTTGGAATCTCACTCTGTTACCCAGACCGGAGTGCGGTGGCCGCGCCTGGCCACGGCAGCCTCAACCTGCTGGGCTCCAGCGATACTTCCACCTCAGCCAGAATTACAGACATGCGCTACCACGCCCGGCTGATTTTTTGATTTATTGGAGAGATGAGGTCTCGCTGCCCAGGCGGGTCTCGAACCCGCGGGCTCAAGCAATCCACTCACCTCAGCCTCCCAAAGGCACGGGATTACAGACTGAACCACTGAGCCCGGCTTGTAGTTAAGAATTTAACCAAAGTAAAAAACTTGTCTAATGAAACTTCAAAACATTACTGAAAGAAATTTAAAAAGACCTAAATAAATGGAAAGACATCTAATGTTCATGGATTGAAAGACAATACTGTTAAGAAGTCTACACTACCCAAAGTGATCTACAGATTCATGCAATGTCTATCAAAATTTCAAAGGCCCTTTTTGCACAGATGTCAAGTCTGTTTCTCAAATTTAGATGGAATTGCAAGGGGCTTCAAATAACCAAAACAACCTTGAAAAAAAAACCCCACAAAATTGAAACGCCCACACTTTCCAATTTTAAAATTAGTACAAAACTACATAATTACAATAATGTGATTTTGGCATAAGGACAGATAGACCAATCAAATAGAACTGAGATGCCAATTCATACATCTAAGGTCAATTGATTTTCAAAAGAGTACTAAGACAATTCAATGGGGAAATATAACCTTCAATAAACAGTTCTGTTACAATTGGATATAAAAACTCAAAAGGATGAAGTAGAATCCCCATATTATTTTAATCTAGAATTAAGAAAAAATAATTTATCATTGTTATTTAAATTAACTCAAAATTGATCAATGCCCTAAATGTAAAAGCCCAAACCATAAAACTCTTGGAAGAAAACATAAGGGTAAATTTTTATGACCTTAAATTTGCTGATGGATTCTTAGATATAACATCAAAAGCACAAGAAATAAAAGAAAAAACAGATCAGTTGAACTTTATTAATATTAAAAAACTTTGTGCATGAAAAAACAGTAAAAAGAATGTGCAAAGACAATGCATATAATGGGATAAAATATTTGCAAATCATGTATCCAATGAGAGTTTAGTATCTAGAATATATTTAAAATGCTTACAACTCAGAAACAATGTTCCCAATAACCTCCATCTTCCACTATTCCCACTGTTTTTTAATATCTAACACTTAATTTTGCAGTGGACCTAGTGACCCATGTCTAATCACAATAATATGTCCAAAAGTGCTGGTATATTACCTCATTAACAACAGCAACTTCCATTTTTCTGATGGTCTCTCTCTATTGCAGTCTTGGTTTGCACGCTTTGATGAAATAAGCTGTCATTTTGTGGCAATGTGGCAAAAATGTGCCACAACGTGACAACAAAATGAAGTGAGTCAACGGCAACAATCCATGAGATTAAATTCTGTCAAAAACCACATGATCAAGGTTGGAGGTATACAGCATTGCCCCTCAGTTGAGCCTTGAAATAACTACAGACCCAGCTGATGATTTCACTGAGGCGCACGAGAGATACTGAAACAAAAGACTCAGCTAGGGCATGCCCAAATTCATGACCCACAGAAACTTGGGGATAATAAATGTTGTTGTTAAAGTCACTAAGTTTGGGGGTAATTTGTAATTTGTTAGGCAGCAATAGATAACTAATACAGTAGATTCTTTCAAAACTCAGCAAGAGTTTATTGAAATTGATACCTTGATTCTAAAATGAATATGGTGATTCAGTGGGCCAAGTATAGTCAAGGCAATTTTATTTTTTATTTAATATATTTTTTCATTTTATCATAGAGATATGGGGTAAAAATGAGGACTAACTACATAGGTAGGTTGTATGCAGGTGAAGTTTGGGTTTCCAACTGGCCTTCATTCTCCAGGTAGTGAACCTGGTACGCTTTGGGTTGTCACATGCTCCACACCCTTCTCCCTCCTTCCCTCCCTCCCCTAGCAGTGCCCAGTGACTGCCAATCTCTCCTTTGTGTTCATGTGATTATTGTTCAGGGCCCACTTATGAGTGAGAACATATAGTACTCATTTCTTCATTTCTGTGACAGTTCACTTGATATGATGGTCTACAACTCCATCCAATTTGCTGCACAGTCCATGATTTTGTTCTTCTTTATGGCTGCGAAGTACTCCATCATGTATATGTACCACATTTTCTTTATCCAGTTCACTTTCGATAGGCAGCATGGTTGGTTCCATGTTTTTGCTATTGTGAATAGTACGACAATAAACATGCATGTGTATGTTTTATTGTAGAATGATTTCTATTCCTCAGGGTATGTTTCCAGGAGGGGGTTTACTGGGTCATATGGAAGGCCAGTTTTTAGTTATTTTAGGAACTACCACACTGCTTTCCATAGAGGTTGAACTAGTTTGTACTCCCACCAACAGTGTAGAATCACTCCCTTTCCACTATACTTCACCAGCATCTGGTGTTTGTTGATTTTTTAAATGATAGTCATCCTTACCAGAGTTAGGTGGTATATCAATGTAGCTTTGGTGCATTTTTCTGATGATTAGTGAGGCTGAGCATTTTTTCATATATCTTTTGGCTGCTTGTATGACTTCTTTTGAGAAGTGTCTGTTCATGTCCTTTGCTCACTGTTTAATGGAGTTGTTTTTCTCCTTTCACTTTGTTTGAATTCCTTGTAAACCCTGGATCGTAGACCTTTGTCAGGTGCATAATTTGCAAATATTTTCTCCCATTCTGTGAGTTGTCTCTTTACTCTCTTAATGGTCCCTTTTGCCATTCAAAGGCATCCTCTTAACCAGAGAAGTTAAAGATCTTTGCAATGAGAGCTACAAAACACTGCTCAAAGAAATCAAAGATGACACAAACAAATCGAAAAATATTCATTGATCATGGATTGGAAGAATCAATATTGAAGAATCAATAGATGTCCATCTTACCCAAGGCAATCTACAGATTCAATGCAACACCCAATGACAATACAGAGATTCATATGGAAATGTAAAGAGCTCAAATAGCCAAAACAATCCCCAGCAACAGGAACAAAGTATGAGATATCACACTTCCAGACTTTAAACTTTACTACACAGCTACAGTAACTAAAACAGCCTGGTATTGGTAAAAGAAGAGACACTCAGACCAATGGAACAGGACAGAGATTCCAGAAGCTAAATACAGTCTCTCAACCAACTCATCTTTAACAAAACCACCAACAACAGTCACTGGGGAAAGGAGACCATATTTAGCAAATGGTGCTGGGAAAACTGGCTGACCACGTGCCAAAGAATGAAACTGGACCCCTATCTATCACCATATACAAAAATCAACTCAAAATGAATCAAAGACCTAAGCTTAAAATTTCAAACTATAAGAATCTTACAAGAAAACATAGGCAACACCCTTATGCATATCATAGTAGGCAACGAATTCTTGACCAAGTCCCCAAAAGCAAATGCCATAAAAGCTAAGATAGATAAGTGAGACCTCATCAAAATAGTAAAGGCAATTTTAAACAACAAAGTTGGACAATGTATTCCTCCAGATTAAGATCTACTATAAAGATATTGAAGTATAACAGTGTGGAACTGGTATAAGGATAGAGAAACTGACTTATTACCCCCTCTGCCCCCCATGGCCCTTGGCTCCTGCACTGTGGAGCTCCGGACTTCCCCACCTGCAGCACCACCCTGCCCTGCTTTGCCCTAGCCATCCCACGCCATGCTGACCTGCAACGCCCATCTCCTCCAGCTAGGTCCAGCACAGTGGAACCAGAGATCAGCTGGAGCCCTGAGACCAGGCAGAGACCTGCATTGCCCCACCCAGCTCCACCCAGCTTTGCCCAGCCTCCAACTTGGGATCTAAGGTAATAGCATCAACATGGGAGAGCCAGAAGCCCCTCCCCCATGCTAGATCAGACACAGGTCAGATCTGAGTGACAGACTTGGCAGGCAGCAAGCCGACTGAGTCCAGATCTGATCCATCCTCCCTGCACAACAGGCCTGGGGCAACTGACCCTAGCTGTGAGCAACCTTACCAGCCTGCGGTGAGAGCTAGAGATCAGAGCTGAAAGGACACTGGACTTAGTGGAACAATCTCAGAGCATGCTTTGTTCCCTTGTTTTAATTGTTTTATTTTTGTTCTTTGTTTGTTTTACTCATCTTTTTTTCTCTTTTCTCTCTCACTGTTATTGATAACATTTTCGTACTTGCTTTGTTTCAGTTAGTTTACTGATTTTTTTTCTTTAGACTTCATGCTTGTGTAGGGGAATAGTACATCAATAAGGAAGTTGGTTAGCTTGTGTGTCTGTATGATTGCAGATTTTAGTTTTTTTTTTCTTTTTCTCACTCTTATCTATCTTTGTGTCTCTTTTCATTTGTTAGTCAGTACGTTTGTCTGTTTTCCATCTTACTCTTCTATCTCTCTACCTTCCTCTCCCCCACCTCCCTGTTCCATTCTTTTCCTTTTTCTTACCTCATTTTTCTTTCAGGGAGCAAACCTATGCCCTCACTGCATGGACAGATCACAAGGCAGTGGGAAGTGGATTACAGGTTATCCATACACCTATTTGTAGATACTGAGATCTGCAGATAGATTTTGAATTACAGCTCTCCCCTCAATTAAATCTCAAAATTGCAAAAAGTATAGCCCTCAACTTATAGTCCAGGTTCAAAATTGAACAAAGTCAGAGGATTCACATAAGGAAGAATAGGAGATTGTGCAAACAGAAATAAAAGCAACCTCACCACCCCTGAACAACAGAATTAAAGAAGATGGGGGAAAAAAGGAAAAAGTGGAGAGGAAAATCTACACAAATGAAAAAACCCAAAAGAAGAATATTGATCTCACACAGACCCCTGGGATGTTAGACACTGAGAAAACAGACTTTGGAATGCAAACAATGACGAGTCTCCAGAATGACTGGTCACATACTACAAACCCAGACATCAAAACATTAGTAGAGAGAATAAAAAGAATGGAGAAGAGAAAAAAGGAAAATAGGAAGGAGTTGATAACTGAGATAACAGCAAAGAAACCGACTTATGAAACAGTATAGAGAGTTCAGAGATAGAACCACACATCTGCAACCACACAAATGACATAGGTGACTCTGCAATGTAGAGGGAGGAGGGATACTCCTTTTAGTAAATTATTACTTGATCAATTAGATACACATATAAAAAATTAACTTGACATCTATCACCATGTGGATTGCACATCTAAATGTGAAAGATAAAACAATAAATTTCTAGACAAAAACATCAAAGAATATCTTTAACACACCAGTGTAGGCAATGTTTTCTTAAATAGGACAGAAACAGTGCTGCGTTAAAGGGAACAATTAAAAATCTGAATGCAAAGACCTTCTCAAAAAGTCACAATTAAGGGACTGAAAAGCTACTCAGAGGAGAAAATATTTGGAATGCATATATCCAACACAGGGCCAAAGGACTCAAATCTAGAATATACAAATATACTAGGAAAAATGATAACCCAATTTTTTAGAAAGAAGGGTAGGAACCAAAAGATTTGAATGGTATTCTCCAAAAGACAACATGTAAGTAACCAAATATGCTCAAGTTGATTAGTCATCTAGGAAATATAATTTAACACCAGAATGAGATATCGGTAGATATCACTACAATTTGCCTACATGGCTGAAACAAAGAAAGAAAAATGGTTGATGAGAATGTGGAAACTTTCATATGCTGCTGGTGGAGGTATAAATTACTACAATCATTTTAGAAAATGTATTAGTGTCATCTAATAAATTAAAAATGCGCATATTCTATGGTTCAGAAATTCCACTCCTAGGCATTTACTCAACATATAAAGTATCTGTATGTTCACTAAGACATGTGCAAGAATTGATAGCAGTACCATCATGATAGCCAAAAACTGGAAATCACCCAAATGCTAATCAATAAGAGAATGAACAAGAAACGTTTTTATATTTACATTGTGTGATATTGTTCAGCAACGTGAATAAACCAATTTCAGAAACAGACAAATGAAAACTATGGAGATAGTGGGAACAATGGGAGGGAGGAAGTGGGTAAGGACCAAGAGGGGCTTCATGGTGGTGGTGGTGTGGTAGGTATGTGTTTATGAAGGCCTAGTAATGTTCTATTTTTTTTTATCCCAGCTAGTAGATACATGGGTATGATTGCTCTGTGGCAACTCATTGAAGTATATTGTATGATTTGTGTATGCCTCTCTATGTGTGCTGTACTTCAACTAAAAAGTATATAAAACATTTTTTAAATAAATTAAAAAAAGAAAACCTCTGACATCTGAGTTCAAATCATAGCCATATTTAAAGATTCTTCCCATCATATTCTAGTATTCCCCTGATTTTGACCTCTAATTTTTCCTCCTCTACTGAGAACTTTGATTGCCATTTTCACTCAGTCTTTAGCCTTTCTTCTGGTCCACTTACAGCAGCTGTAGGGAATTACTCTGTTCCAGGCAGGCCCAAATCTCCCAATGGTTGTGAAATCACATGGCTGGCCCTATCCTCAAAGGTAGAATCATGGTCCCCTGCTGGAGGCAGACAGATACATGTGCATGTGCATGCACATGTATCTGTCTGCCTCCAGCAGGGGACCATGAGCTCCTCTTCAAACAAAACTGCTTTTTGCTTTTGTTCATATTTAGCAGAATACCTGGCACAAGGCCTGGCATGCAACAGACATTCAACAAATGAGGAATGATGTTGCCTTGACAATGTAATTGGTGGAAAGTACACTGGTATCAAAAGAACAGAAGGGGTAGTAGAGACCTGACTGGGGGAAGGGTATACTTTTACGCTTCTTGTTCTTAATGAAAGGAATTTTATCACAACTACCTGAAAGATTTCAACGTTTTGTTTTTGTTTCCTTTGCTTTTGCCCTACACTTGACTACATATATCCCTCTGCTAAGTTCCAGCTAAGGCACTCTTAGCTATAATTATCTGATTACCAGAGAGATTAATAAGTCTTTTCAGCTTGGCTCATAAATCGCAAATTTCTACAAGTGGGAGGCTTTCAAATAAGAGGCAAACTCACGTTGCTTAGTCACTCTATTGTCTACTTGAATCAGTTTTAGAATCTAACAGCACTCTATGTTCACAGGCATATAAAAGTATTGAATTTCTTTGAGATGAACATTATGTTCTAATGATCCAAAAATGATAAATATTGTGTTGAATGAAAGTATGACAAGCCCAATATTTCAAAAGACTATAAATCTATGTTCTCCCAAATAAAAATTGCTATTTTATTATTAGAGGAAAATTTGAAAGATTTAAACTATTAAAGGAACTAAGTAATATTATGTCTGTTAAAAGAATGTGGATATTGTTGTACCTAGGAAGTGTTTATGGCTTCGAAAAGTTAATATTAAATAAACTTTGAATGGGTTCTGGATTCGGTTTATGAACCAAAAGTTAAACCCATAAGGGGATATCCAATGGCAGAACCAGGTTGGGAATTCCAGGAAGGCTTCCAAAGACAATAACCAAATATTATTTACCTGAGAAAGCAGACAAAAGAAATGGGAGCTTGGAACACAGGAAACAGTGGTTCCCTTCAATTGAATTTTACTGGGTGAATCCTTTTCCAGTAATCCAGGCTGAATGACATCTTACTACCAACCACCTGAACCACTCAAAAGTTGAATTTAGCTAGGAACCCCTCACCTCACAATTATATTATATTTCACCTCACAATTTCCTTCCCTGCTTGTACACCATCAGCATTAGTGAAGAAAACTCTTTAAGAGTATGCATCGGAGACTTCTTGCACTATTTCTCATTTCTATTGATGCCGGTATAGTGCCAAGGAAGTGCTTCAGTTTCTTCTACAGTTTTCTTCAGGTGACTTTCCAAAGTTCATAAATAATTGTGCAGAAAGATGACCATATTATTCTCTTTAATATTTATGGGAAATATGTAAAATATCACATGTAATACTAGATAAAATGTCAGAATGACATCAGAGAAAAGCAGGTTCACTTTCATCCCAATTTTTAAAACGTTTGGGAAGAACTCTACCTTGCATCATGCACACATCTTTAGTGAACAAAGACAATGTCATATCATGGGCCGTTCCCTTATAACACAAATTTTAAGTAGGAAAAGGAATAGGTTCTCCTCCAAAAGAGAAAATCATGTTTTCCCAGAAAAGACCAAACATAGATTTATTCCATATTTCATGTTGTAGAGTTTGGGGGATATAATTAGTTTTGAATTTGAAACCAATTAAGAGATAAATGCAGACAACAGATGAATAGAGGTTAGAGTACCTGTATTACTGGTAATGCTGTATTAGAAGGAAGAGTTCAGGTCTACAAGTCAGTATCTATCTGTCTTATACTTGATCCAATGTCTAGATTTTGGTACTATACAACCAATGGAGCGTTTGAATCACAAAGCAAAAACACTTACCCAAAATAGCTGTTTCACACCAACAAACTACACAGTGAGACAAAGAAATGTCTAATGTAATACTATATCATTCAATGAGCAATGTATATGTGTAAGGGGAGACATTTACAGAGAAATAAAAATCATAATTCAATAAACATTTAATGAGCATCTCCATGTGCCAAGCACTGTTCTAGGTGCTTGCCAAACATCAGTGAACCAAAGACTCCCTACCCTTGTGGAATTTACTTTCTAAAAGTAAACAGAAGCTGATGGATATGAAAGAGAGAAACTACATAGTAGAACCAGGGATTGCTAGGGAGTAAAAAATAAAGAGAGTAGAATAAACATGTTAAAAAAGCAAAAGAAAATTATGAGTTAGCAATGTGAAATAATAAATAAAATCTGAGAAAAGAAGAGTTGAACAATTTGATATATATGAGATCACTAGGAAAGGAAAAAATTCAATAAAGGCAGCCTAGGAGCATAATTTTAAAAAGGAAAAGAGGAACGTTTGTGTTGCCTCAGCCAGGGTTCAAGCAGAGAAGCAGAACCAGAAGGAGGTTTATAATGAGATTTATTGAAAGAAATTGGCATATGTGCTTGTGGGAGCTAGCTAGACATGTCCCAAATCGATAGGACGGGCTGGCAAGGAAGGCACTGACTGAATCTCTAGTTCACCGGTAGAATTTCTTTTTTCTCAGGGAAGTCTTGACTCTTCTTTCAGTTTTTTGAATCAGGTCACCCAGATAATCTAGGATAACGCCACATTACTTTAAGTCAATTGATCATGAACTTTTATTGACATCTGCAAAATACCTTCATAGCAACAACTAGATTTATGTTTGAGTGAATAGGAACTATAGCCTGGCAATGTTGATATGCCAAACTGACTATCACAGGTATGAAAAATCAAAAAAGAGTATCATGCTTCATCACTGGCTGTGAGAGAAAGTAAGACAGCTTTTGGAACAAAGCAGAATGAAGCTCACTCCCCAGTGAAGTGAAATAGCTGGCTGTTAGTATATGGCTGCTATTTCCAACAGAAATCTACGTGCCATCTTTAATGGGTTTGAGATTATCATAAAACAAGAAAGGTAAAACCCACAAACCTACCATTCACTTTACATAAACATAATGGCTGGACGCCAATTATGGTTTTTGTATATAGGCTGTCGCTTCTACTTTCTATTATTAAATTTTACCTTGGATTTCATGCCTTCATTCCTATGCCATACTCTTCCTCCCCCAAAGAATGCCCTTACTATCTCTTTCCCTATCCTGCTCACATACTCAATCACTTCACCCTAACTTAATTCTCACTGGACTTACCACTTTCTATTTTGCATAATTTCCCCACGTGCATACTATCTCCTCTACCTGATTGCATGCTTTCTGAAGACAACCACAAATTCTTATATCTCAAGGAATAAAAATATGGTACATATTAGAGACCCAAAATTTGATGAATAAATGAATGAGTAATTTAAAGAATTACTATGAATATACATTTTAAATAATGACTAAGATTTTAATACAAAACTCAAAAAACCCCTAAATAATTAACAGTAAGTCTCTTAACAACTCAAGAGTTACATTTAAACTATTTTTAGGTTGCAAAATGCTTTGCCTTCATATGCAATATTAATATTTTCATTGAATGATACAGTTAGTTTTGACCAACCAAAAATTTAAGAAGGAATGAAGTAAAAGCATTAGAAAATTCATTTAAAATAGTGACTTTCTTGCATACTTCTTAGAAATAAATGTATATATTTTAGGAAAAACTTGGTAGCTTTTAACCATATTTTGGTACACTACTAATATTCATAGTAATTAACATGATTTCTCATTAAAGTTACCACTAAATCCCTATTATATTTACTTTTTTATTATCTTATGTGTCCTCAAAATGGATATCAGTGGGCACTCATATTGAAAATAGAACAAGCTTAATTTGATTTTTCAAGAGAAAAGTGCTTGTGTATTCAATGTACTTCAAAAAGGTGGAAAATCAGATAAAAAAAGAGAAGTACATCAGATGCCCTTCCACAATGGCTTCCCTATGGGACTCCATTTGTCCTAGAATTCTTACTACTCAACTCATAATTGGAATATATCTACACTGCCACTGAATATTTTTATTACAAAAGTAATTCATATTCATTGCAGAACATTTGGAGAACACATCACAGATAAGAGTGCGTTTACCTCTCATGACCAACTTTCCCGTCTGTTCCACCCCCAGCTTTGCCCTCAGTCACACTTGAGGAGCTATTTTTGCCCAATCATTGTTTTATCCCTTAACTTAAAATCTGCCTGGTTAAGCAAACCTACTACTAGCAGTTGTCATACTTAAATCCACCTAAACTCACCCTCACAGTCCCTCTTCCTTTCTCCTACAGACTCTTCTAGCAGGTAGAAAGCAACTCAACTCCACATTAGAGATATTTCCAGACTTAAACCCAGCTTATACTCACTCAGGTTATATTAAACTCAACTTATATTCCATGTAAGTCTTGAGGAAGGAAAGAAAATTAGAAAGTTCCAAACCACAGACAGTCACTGGCAAGACTATGGGCCCGGCTACTTAGGCAGGTGGGCATGTCTGAGTTGGACCAGGAGAGAGAAGATGGTTCAGTGCAGGCAGGAGCAGACTTGGAAAGGAGAATGGTACCAAAATGCCAAAATTGAGTTGCCGGGACAGGAAAGGAGCCTGCATGGGCAAGCACATAATGGAGAAATGTGAGGCTCTGGCTTTTTCTTTTTCCTAGGAGTGGCCCTAAATGCCCTTATGCCTGTATCTGACATTCCTATATTTTAGAAAACAGAAATGGAAACCTTAAAAAAAAAAAAAAAAAGCTCACCTGGGCAGATGGCATTTTATAACGTGTCTCCTAGGGGAGATTCTTTTACTCTCTGGGTCAGCAGTCTGACTCAGCCCTGAGGAAAATGTGACCCTCTAAAGTGAACAGCAGATTGATAGTAATTGCTTCCCTGGGGCCTCAAAACGATTAGGAGTCTGTATACCTCTAAATGGGGGAAACAAGAAGAGAAGGTAAAAAAACAAAGCATTGAAATTTCCCATTGAAAACACCGATGGGGATTGGCTTTGTGTTTTGTATTGTTTGTGTTTTTTTTAAGTTTTTAATTTGAATTTTTTAATCTCAAATTTAGAGGAAATTGCAAGTACAATACAAACTTTTTCTTTCTCCTAAACCATTTAGAATAGGTTAATGGCCTGATGCCCTACCATTACTGAGCACCTTGGGAATTGTGATGCATTTCCTACAGATAAGGACATTCTCTTACATATCCACATTCCATCAAGAAAAGGAAAGAATTAACATTGATAAATTACTATGCCCTAATCTTCTAGCTCTATCCAAGTTTTGCCAAAGAAGACTCACAAGATGGAGTTCAGACACACACGTTGCAATTAGGCGTATCTCTGTAGCCTTCTTCAGCCCAATACAGTTTAACAGCCTTTGACTTTTACAGTCTTGAAACTTTTCTAGACTACAGGCTAGTTGCTTGCTTGTTTGTTTCAATAACTTTAGAGCAACAAATAGTTTTTGTTACATGGATGCATTGTGTAGTGGTGAAGAAGTCTGGGCGCTGTGTACCTGACAGGTGATTTTTCATCCCTCCCATTATACCAATCTATGACCTTTTGCAGACCCTTGGTTTAGCTCTCACTTGTCAGAACAAGTAGCATTTACTTTGCTATTCCTGGATTATCTCAACTTAGGTTGATAGTCTTAAATTCTTTTGTTGTGACAAAAGACTTTTTTTCATTCTTTTTATGGCTAAATAGTATTCCATAGTGCATGTATGTGTGTGAGTATGTGTGCTTGTGTGTCTGATATATATATATATATATATATATATATATATATATATATACACACAAATGTACATATATACATATATATACATATACACATACTATATTTTTATTATTCACTGATAGGTTGATGGGCATCTAGGTTGATTTCATATCTTTGTAGTTGTGAATTGTACTACAATGAACATGTGAGTGTAGACTTCTTTTCCTTTGGGTAGATATCAAGTAGTTTGATTACTGGACCAAATGGTAGATCTACTTTTAGTTCTTTGAGAAATCCTTACACTGGTTTCCAAAGAACTTGTATAAGTTTACATTCTCACCCTCAGTGTAAAAGCATTCACTCCGTCGTCTATTATTTTTCTACTTCACTGCATCCACTTCATGGCATTCACTCCAACATTTACTTTTTTTCATTGTTTTAATAATGGCCATTCTGACTAGTATAAGATGGTATCTCATTGCATTTTTATTTTACATTTCCTTGATGATTCATGATTTTTGTTTTGCAGAATTTGGATTTGTCTGATATCTCTACATAATTGGATTCAGATTATGTACCTGGGGCGGGAATTTCACAAAAATGACATGTTTTATGTTTTCCCAACAGGTGGTAGCTGATTTTGTCCCATTACTGACTGTGGTCATTCTGATGTTTTGACTAATATGGTATCTGTCAGACTTCCTCAGTAAGAGCTTTCTCTTTTTCTTCTTTGTAATTAATACATATTTATGTGAGGTACTTTGCTGGTAGAGGGTGCTATTTAGAAACCAAGATCTGGGTGCTAGGTGTGCTCACACCTATTGGGTTAATGCTACTCCCAGAATCTCTCAGTAGACAGAATAATATATGTACATATGTATATGTCTCCATTTGTACATGCAACAAGATGTAGATTTACATTTACACATATACATACATAGTCATGCTTACATTTCTTTGTCTATCGATGTACATTGAAAACCAGGAGTTCGCACTTATACTTCCAAATCTAATCCTACATACAGGGTATATTCTACTTATCTCAATTTTCATTTTTGTCACTCCCTCTTCCAACATTAAGAAATATGACCCACATTATACTTAAGATGTTTTCTTATTTGATCACTTTCCCTGTATGTTACCAATCTCACATTACCACTCTCTCCTTATTCTGCTAGTTTTGGGAATCTGTGCTAGGCCTTCCCATGAATGAATGCGCGGCTCACACCACTCAAGCTCTGTCACTTCCTCCTGAAACAACTCCACACAGTCTCCCTTTTCCCCTTGCTTGGGTTCAGCATTATTTCTCATCATTTTCTGCTTTCAGATAAGCCCTCTTGATCCCACTCACACTCCTAACATCCCTTGTCCTGCCAGGCCGCACCCTACACATATGCCCTCCTTGACTCCAGCAGCCCTCGCCCATTTTCCCCACAGGTCAGTGGCAACTTTTCTGTACCCTATCTAAAGGCCCCATTAAATGGCTATAGGACTGGATCACTCAGGAAGGGAAGAGAAGGGCAAGATTTTTTTTTAAAAGAGAATTTTGCTTTGTTTTAAGATTTTTTTCTTCATTTCCTGTGCTTGCAGGTGTAAATATAAAAGCTTAAAAGCAACTACAATATAGTCCTCTCTAAACTTTGCATATCTTTATTTTTCAGACTTCTACAAGGCCTCTTTTTAGAAATGCATGAGAGCATGATGTTATAACCTCACTAAGAGGCAAAGTTTGAAATTTTTATAAAGTCCTTTAGGATTAGCCTAAGACTCTCCAGTTCCATAATTAGTAAAGATTGGTCTAATTTTCTTGGACACAGGGCAATGAAAAGATAGTCTCATATGTAAGTAGAAAGTATATATATATATATATATATATAGATATAGATAGAAATATGTCATTAAGAAACAGGACTCAGCCGGGCTCGGTGGCTCAGCCTGTAATCCCGCGCCTTTGGGAGGCTGGGGTGAGTGGATTGCCTGAGCCCGCAGTTTCGAGACCCTCCTGGGCAGGTGAGACCTCATCTCTACAATAAATCAAAAAATCAGCCAGGCGTGGTAGCGCGCACCTGTAATTCCAGCAACTCGGAAGGCTGAGGTGGAAGGATCGCCGGAGCCCAGCAGGTCGAGGCTGCGGTGGCCGGGAGTGGCCACTGCACTCCAGTCTGGGCAACAGAGTGAGACTCCAACTCCAAAAAAAAAAAAAAAAGGAAAGAAAGAAACAGGACTCTCTCACCAGCACAGGTAAGAGTGTTTGTGTGTGTGTATTCCTATATATAGCTACGGCCAAAAGTTAGTGCTCACTCCCTATTTTCCATATCATTTTCCCATTGTTCAGTAGAGAAGATAATGTTTGTTTTCCATTGCTGCTGTAACATATTGTCACAAGCTTAGTAGATTAAAACAACACAAATGTATTATTCTATAGTTCTGGAGGTCATAAGCCCCAAATGGAGTTTACCAACCTAAAATCAAGGTGTCAACAGGTCTGTGTTCCATTCTGGTAGCTCTAAAGGATAATCTGTTTCCTTGTCTTTTCCATCTTCTAAATTCCTTGGCTTGTGGTCTCTTTCTCCATCTTCAAAGCCAGCACCATCGGCGAAGTCCTCATGCTGCCATCTGTCTTCCCCTCCCTTGTTCTTTCTTTTGCCTCCCTTTCCACTTATAAGAATCCCTGGGATTATATTGGGCCCACCTGGATAACCCAAAATAATTTCTCCATCTCAGGGTCAGCTGATTCACAGCTTTAATTCCACCTGTACCTTTAGGTCTCCTTTGTCATATGATCTAACATAGATTTAGGTCCCAGAAATAAGGACAGGGACATCACTGTGGATCATTATTCTACCACAGACAGGTTAAACTCCTTGCTTGCCTATATGTGGGCCAAAACTTCGGAATGATTTTGCAAGGGCTGCTGAACCCATTGGTATCCCGCACTTTGTCTTTGAACTGAATAAACAACACTGGCAACCGACACTGAGAATTTAATAAGCGCCCACCAACTTCATAAGCATTCCACATCTATTACCTCATTTAACTCTCGGAAGAACTCTATGAGAAACTAGCCTCTGTCCTTTCATCCATTTTTTCAAATACACACACACACACACACACACACACATACACACAATTATGATTGATAACATACATTTATTCAAAAGTATTATGGAAATCACAGTAGATTTTCATCATTGTGTAATTTCTCAAACAAAGGATACTATGTGTAGGAACATGCATTTTGCTGACATTTGAACTTGTCTCTTTGAAAATTTCCATAAGATTCATTTTTTTCCATTAAAAAGTCTAATTTAATATTTGAGGCCTGGCTCAGTGGCTCAGCCTGCAATCCCAGCACTTTGGGAGACCGAAGCAAGTGGATTTGCCTGAACCTGCGGGTTCAAGACCAGCCCAGGCAACTTGGTGAGACCTCGTCTCTACAATAAATCAAAAATTAGCTGGACATGGTAGCGTGCCTGTAGTTCCGGCTACTTGAAAGACTGACATCGGAGGATCACCAGAGCCCAGCAGGTCGACGCTGTGGTGGCCATGAGAGTGCCACTGCTCTCCAGCCTGGGCAACAGAGTGAGACTCCAACTCAAAAAAAAAATATTTGAAATATGAAAAAACAGGTAACACATAGGTAAGTGATGAAGTACCACAGTAAACCCATGACTTAAGATCTAGAACATTTCCAAGAAGCTTGTATCTTCATATACTGTCCTTATTTAGCTAATTACCCTCCATCTCCCTGTCCCTATACCCAACTCAATCATCGTTAACCTGAATTATCCATTTATTCCTGCTTAAAAAGAGTCTGTAATAAAATTGTTATAGACTGAATGTTTGTGTCCCCTTCCCCAAAAATACATATGTTGAAATCTCATCCCCAATGTGATGATTTTTGAAGGTGGGGCCTTTGGGAACTTTCCGTATGACCCAGCAATCCCCTTTCTGGGAATATACCCAAAGGAACTTAAATTACCATACCAAAAAAAGGTACCTGTACACGCATGTTTATTGCAGCACTATTTACAATAGCAAAAACATGGACCCAACCATGCTGCCCATTGAAAGTGGGCTGGATTACAAAAACATGGTACATTTACATGATGGAATATTATGCAACCATAAACAAGAACAAAATTATGAACTTCACAGCCACTTGGATGAGTTTAGGGTTTGTAATACTCAGTGATTTATCAGAAACAAAGAACTGAGTACCACATGTTCTCATAAGCAGACCCTGAACACTTACCATAACGCTGTAAGAAAGAGATTGGCAGTAGCAGGACACTGCCAGGGGAAGGAGGGAATACATAACATCAATAAGCGTACCTGATCTCAAACCAGGCAAACTGAGGACCAAAGGGAGACCCAAACTTTACTTGTACAATGACCATTTGCATACCTAATCCTGAATTGTACCCCACATCTTTAAAATAAAATTTAAAAATAAATAAATTTTACACACACAAAAAGAATTATCAGCTGTTGAGAGGTGATCAGAGGCCACACTAAATGGAGTAAGTTTATCATGAATACATATCTGTCTGTCTCAAAATGATCTTTTAAATGATTGATGCAACTCAAGTGTCTTAACACAGATTGTTTTAAAAATAAATGAAATAAAAATCTGCATATATGTAACTATACATATACAGATATACATATATACAGATTTTTATCTCATTTACATATAAATCCCCCAGCTACCCTTTTTTGGCCACATCATCCCTGTTTCCTCCTTATCACCCAACCTCTCCCTATGCCTTGACAACCATGATCTGTTCTTCCTCTCCGTAAGGTGATATTGTTCTAGAATCAAACATTATATAACCTTTAGGGACTGGTTTTCTGATTCAGCGTAATTCTCTTGAGATCCATACAAGTTGTGGCATGTATCAATAGCTTCTTTCTTTTTATTGTTGAGTAGGGTCCATGATAAGGATGTACATATGTTTAACCATTCATAAAAGGAAGAGCATTTGTGTTGTTTCCTGTTTGGAGCTATTATGAATAAATCTTCCATGAATATTCATATACTTGCTTTTGTGTGAACAGAAATTTTCATTTCTCTAGTAAACGAATGCCCAGGATTGCAATTGATGGGTTGTATTATAAGTGCATGTTTAGTTATAAGAAACAGCCAAACTACCTTCTAGAGTATGTCTGTATCATCTAACATGGCATTTGTGAAATGTACAAGTTATACTATGTTTATATATTATTGCTCATTTTGGAAAATCTCATCAATTCTTTAAAGTTATGCTCCTCATGATGTTAAACATTTTACAAATTGGCATTTTATATTATGTATCTGATAATGCGATTAATACAAGCTCCTATGTGGTTAATCTTAATCTATAGAAAAACTAGGGGCTGCAATTGAGGATTTTTTTTTCCTCAGAAAGGATTTATGCTTTGTTTCTACAGCAAGTCAGAGGTGTTACCTGTCTAGGACCCATTCAGCTCTTTTCCAGTATCCCTCAGTTTAATTTAAAACTCAAATTCTGTTCCCCTAAATTGCACTTAGATCAAAATTTAGTGTCCCAATTAAAAGTAGGTATCTTTAGGATAAAGGTAAGCAGAAGAAGTTAAGAGGAACAATAAAGCAAGATAGAACAGAAGTCTTAAATGACTTGGCACTGTGGTATAACACTGACAAAAGCGGTAGACCCAAATGGGATCCCCCCAAATTCACATTTTTCCCGGCATAGGAAGTGGCAAAATAAGAAAACAAATAGTATGAGAATAAAGGAAAGTTTCCAAAGGTCAACTTGTACTGGGCCTTATAAATTTTGCCTCAGGTCACACCTGGAAAAAATCCTGACAGCTTGCAGACATTTGAAATTCTCCTTTCCAATCCTATTAATAGTATTAAATTAACAAGACTGTTTTTCTAAAATCCCATCCATTCTAAACTGAGTCATATTAGTTCTACAATGTCTTGGCTGCTTTAAGCAATGATAACATTTCCTCCAAGACCAATGGAAACTAGAACATTCTCCAGTTATGGGGTTTGTGCCATAATTTTTCTATTGTCTCACCTAATCACAATACCATTATTACACCTAAAAAGTATAACACAATGCATGCGTCATAGTATTCCATTGTAAGGTTATTTCACAGTTTTACAACTAGTCCTCTACTGAGCATTGTTTGGGCTATTTTATTTATGAAAGTCTTTTGCTTTTATAAATTATTATCAAACCTCTCCTCATGAAATAATTCCTAAAAAGAATATTAAAGATTAATTTTGGTTAGGGCTACACATTCATGTCTTTCTGAAAGTAACTTGTTCTGATTATGGCCAGGAGAAGTAGAGAGATATGTTTATAGACAGTGTTTCCTGAAATGTGGTGATATGTTTTGGCTTCTTAGGTGAAGTCAGGGGAGACAAAGAAAACATGGCACAAAACAGGTAATTTACAAAGCAACCCCAGTTTCTGATAATTCTAAAAGAAAATGTAATTTAGGTGGCCTCCTGCTGATTTTTGAAAGAACAAATCTTAGAATTTTCTCAATTTTCATATATTCTAATATTTATTGGCCTTCATTTCCATGAGTTCTTTTTAATTAAATGAAGCTTTTGAATATCTGAGTCGGTGTTAGTTAGGTCAAGTGGCAGATTTTTAAATATTTCCCCATTTGCTCGGTGAAATGGAACTTTTAAAAGACAGTCAGTATATCATTCTGTCACTTGAAAAGTGAACTAGAAAAAAGATAATGGGAGTGGTAAGACAAATTATAAAATGCCAAATATATTCCCTGCAATTCATTCATAAAACAGAAGAGAACCGGTTTCAATCTTTGCAACATAATTCCAATATAACCTTCCTTCTCTTTCAGTCAAGGAGCTCAGAGAACCAACCTCAGCTCCAAAGTCTCTAAATATAGAAAAACCAGTTTAACTTAGGAACATGGGGTTATAAAACGATGGTAGCATCTTTTTTAACTGCTGAAGTCCCAATTTCCACATGCACATTCTGCTTCTATTATAAAAGATAAATAATGAGTAGCAAAGCTATATTGCCAGTTCACATTTACCCAGGGCGGGGTCTCTTCCCTATCCCTGCCCTGCCCTCCAATACAGCCAGAGAAATAGATAAACTTATGAAAAAGGACAGGCCCTGGAGTCTGGCAGGAGATTTTTCGTCCTTGTTTTGACATGGTTTGGCTGCATGGCTTTCAATCAAGTAACTTCTGAATTTTATTTGTGCCACTGTCAAAATTTAAAACTTTTGAAAATCCAGATGTTCAGACCCAACCCTAGAGCAATTAAATAGAATCTCTAAGAAGGGACCTGGGTATCAGGTTTGGGTTTTTTTTTTTTTTTTTTTTTTTTTGCGTGTTTGTTTTTGGTTTTTTTGTTTTTGCTTTTTAACTCCCGAGGAGATTCTAACATGTTGCCAAGTTTTAAAACCCTATTGAGCTAGTATTGAATATATAAATGTCTAGTACACGGCCTGTGCCTTAGCTGATTCTCAGTAAGTGGTAAGCTGTAATTATTCTATCTTGTCAAATTTCACATTGTATTCTTAGCTGCCCTTTGCTTCCATCCTCTTATCTAAGGATCTCCTGACAGACCGTTAAAGTGAGTAAAAATTGACTTTAGAGTTTCCCTACCTTCAACATTATTCTGTTTTTCTCTTGAGATTCTCCTTTCTTATCTCTCTGTCCCTTCATAAAATAGCATTCCAATACCCCTCAAATTAAAGATTGGGTAGGAGACAACTCTCTCTGAGTAGAACTTCATACTCCATGGGCTCAAAGTGAGGTATGCTGGTGGTCAAGCATCCCACCACTTCTCAATAATAACCTTAGTCACCACTTACTGAATGAGGTTAACAATGAGGGTAAATTTTTTGACTCACGGTTTCCAACTCTAATTACTCAGTGGCACAATATGTCTATTTTGATTGCTTTTTTATACAATTAGGTATTTTTATCCCAATTCCTCTTTGTCCGGTGAAGTAAAATTTGTCTTTGGTAATTATAAATCGCTACTGTCATGGATGCCATGGCATGTGGCCAAACAAGCACAGTAAGCATCTGATTTGAAAAGCATCCATCTTCAGGGTTGCCAGACTGTGATTTGTTTGCTTTTAACAGAAATGAAAATACAAGTTAATTAAGATAAGAGATGAGTCTCTCCTTAGTCAGGGAAGTATTGCTTCAGGAAGACAAGCGTTGTAGTGCCACAAGCATAAGCCACCTCATTTTTATACTGACATGCATTATAAGTGTGTGTCAACCATTCCCAGTAGATATCTGACACAAAGATGAATAATTTTCCGCAGGACTTGTTAAATCAAAGTTAGGATTGAAAACTGACAGATGAAAAATTGAAACTTCCAAGGAAGCCAAACACTTGAACTGAACAATATGAAATTTCAATCGCTGCCTCTTTGAAGTATCTAAATTATCATATCAGTGTATAGCTCATATTAAGGATATGAATCTAAAGACAAGTTTCAATATCATTGAGCCATTTCTGAGTTCATGAAAATAAGATTTTTGAGGGAAGGTCTACAACAATATTAAGTTTTCATCTTTCTATGTTTTCTTGGTGTCCAACTGCTTAAAAGAGTCTTTTCCATTATTTCTGAGCTCCCATTCATTCCTCAATTCCCTGTATTAAGTAAATATTATAAGAAACTGAATTTCAACCTGATGTCCAAAGTACCTTTACTTTTATCACCTATCTTCATCTCATTGTTGAGGGAAGAATTCCCACCCTAGGAGGTATGGCCAAACACACAACATCCAACTCTGGACAGGTGAAATTTATAGAAGTTTGTTGGTTATATGTACTCACAGCCTGGGAACAAAGAACATCACACTTTAAAGGGTCACACAGGGATTGCACTAAAAAACAGAGTGAACAACCAGAGACTGTGAGAAGCAGGCTGTAGTAACAAGAGGGTGAGGTAGGCTGTAGTAACAAGAGGGTGTGGTGACCCCTAGTTCCCAGTGGAGGATATAATTTCTTGTTTTAATAATATTGCAAGCTGATAGGGACCTAAAGTCCACTATTCAGGGGTAAGCAGGTACCAAATTTAGTCCCTGTGATTAAAAAGTGTTGTTTGGCTAGGGAATTTTATCTATAGGTAGAGAAACTTGAAATTAGGCTATTTGAGGCCCTCCCAGTTTTCCCAAAATGTCCTGTAATACTAGACTTTAATTTCAGGTCTTATACCATTACTTTATACAGGGAGTGTTGTCTAGTCCCTAGATGGGAAAACAAGAAGGCTAACTAGTGATTGGGCAGGCTAAACAGACGCTTCCTTGTTTAATTGTGTGTCTTTCCTATTAAGTTGTAAATTCTATATGGATATTTAATCAATCAATTAAAAACATTTTTATCAGCTCTTAAAGACCCAGTTGCACATAAACCATCTTTGATTCAATAATTCTAGGGCATTCGTTCAGTCTCATGTTGACAGAGGGAAAAAAAATGATATTAACTTCACAACCTTGTCATCTTCAATTATGGAATATACCCTCATCCTATCTGACTTCCTGGGCTCTCGTGAAGACATACACTCATTTGTAATATCTTAATACTGTTCTGTGTGTGTTTATTGAAAGTGCATGAGCTATAAAAGTAGAAATCAAGAACTAAAAGAGCCAACTTCTCTAGCCCCTTAAAAAAGGACAATGATCATAACAGCCAGTACTTGCTTCCACAGGTCCTTTCCTCTAGCCTTCTCTGTAAATGTCAGGACCAGTCTGCTCAATTGTGATGCTCTCCTCGACACATATAACTCTGGAAAATGAGTCAGCCTCCTTGCCTCCCCCTGACTCCCTCCTTATAATTCAAAGGGAAAGCCCACTCTCAAATGATGTTTCTTAAATGTTGACTCAAGAACAAAATAAACTGAGAGACAATTACTTAAAGTCAATTTAGTAATATCCACCCAAAGAAGAAAAATAATAAACACCAATATCTAGATGCCTTTTATGACTAGCACATTGGATTAAATCATTCTACAGTTGATATGGCGAGATCTCATCTCTACAATAAATCAAAAATTAGCCGGGCATGGTAGCGCGCGCCTGTAGTTGCAGCTACTTGGAAGGCTGAGGCGGAAGGATCGCCGGAGCCCAGCAGGTCGAAGCTGCGGTGGCTGGGAGCAACCACTGCACTCCAGTCTAGGCGACAGAGTGAGACTCCAACTCCAAAAAAAAAAAAAAAAGAAATCATTCTACAGTTGATAAACTTCCTTCCTTTATATTAAATTTTTTAATTGTTTTGGCTAATTATAATTCCAACGAATAAAAGAGATATGGCACATCAGTCACTTGAAAGGGATTTTAGTGAAAAGGATCTTATCTGGAATTAACTGTTTCCACTGAGATTAAAAAATATTTCAGTCTTCACAATTATTCCTAATAATCTGAATAGAAAGAAGTCAAAAGACATGAATTTGATTTTGGGTGTTCCATTTTATAAGATATTGGACTTGGAGATTACTTGGAGGTTACTCCAAGCATAAATTCCCTTATCTGTGTAAAATAGGAATGATAACACCTGCCTTGCTGTTTTTTCTGCAAAATAAATGAGATCGTATTTGTGGAAATATTTTGTTTTTTGTTTTTTTGGTTTTTTTTAACATATTTTTTATTATAAAATTGAGTACAGTTAAGGGTTAGGTATACAAATGTGCATCGTTCAAGCACCTTTGTTAATAAGGGGTGTCTCCCCATCCCCAGACAGATATTGACTACCGTTAGTCCCACTCCCTTCCGCTCCCTGCTCCTCCCCATAGTATCCCACCACTGTCAATCCTTTTCTTATAGTATTATGATAGATGTTCAAGGTCTACTATATGAGTGAGAACATGTGATACTCAGATCTTTGTTTCTGTGAGAGATCACTCAGTATTATAGACTCTAGTTCCATCCAGGTTGCTGCGAAATTCATGATTTTGTTCTTTTTTTATGGCTGCATAGTATTCCATCGTGTATATGTACCACATTTTTTTAATCCAGTCCTCTTTTGATGGGCAGCATGGTTGGTTCCAGGTTCTTGCTATTGTGAACAATGCTGCAATATGCATTCGTGTGCAGGTATCTTTTTTATAGAATGATTTGAGTTCTTCGGGGTATATTCCCAGTAGGGGGATTGCAGGGTCATATGGGAGGTTGATATTTAGAGCTTTTAGGAATCGCCACACTGCTTTCCACAGAGGTTGCACTAGTTTACACTCCCACCAACAGTATAGTAGTGTTCCCTTTTCTCCACATCCTCTCCAGCATTTTTTGAGTTATTGATAATGGCCATTCTGACTGGAGTTGGGTGGTATCTCAGTGTAGTTTTGATTTGCATCTCCTTGATGATTAGTGAGGTTGAACATTTCTTCATGTGTCTGTTGGCTGCTCAGATGTCTTCCTTTGAGAGGTGTCTCTTCATATCTTTTGCCCACTTTATAATGGGGTTGTTTGTTTTTTTCTTTTCAGCACGTTTGAGTTCCTTGTAGATCCAAGATGTTTGACCTTTGTCAGACATGGAGTTGGCAAATACATTCTCCCAGTCTGTGGGCTGTCTCCCTGCTCTCTTGATGGTTTCTTTGGCTTTGCAGAAACTTGCCCATTTAATGAGGTCCCACTTGTCTATCTTATCTCTTAGATAATGGCTCCTACATTTTGGGTATTGCTCAGGAATTGGAAGCCAGTTCCAATTTCCATAAGGGTGTGTCCTGCATTTTCTTATGGTTTGAAGTTTTACATTTAGGTCTCTGATTCATTTAGAATTAATTTATGTGTATGGGGATAGATAGGGGGTCTTGTATGAGTCTTCTGCATGTGGTCAGCCAGTTTTCCCAGCACAATTTACTGAATAGGTTCTCCTCTCCCCAGTGGTAGGTGGTGGAGGCTTTGTCAAAGATAA